>NC_051090.1:11673341-11690841 GCF_901709675.1 Syngnathus acus | reverse complement strand
CCCTCCTAACTGTGAGGCGGACGTGCTACCCAGTGCCTCACCGAGCCGCCCTTATTATTATTATTATTATTATTATTATTATTATTATTATTATTATTATTATTATTATTATTTTAATAAACATTTATAACTTGTCAGGTGTTTTATTCCTTGTTTTTATATTCACCAATCAAAACATAAAAATCTGACATTTGGTTAACTGCTTTATATGACAATATGTACGTATATGTGTTTTACGTTGTTATATGACTTGGTGGCCCCAAAATAACAAATGTCGGCATAACGGTTTTTTTTTCAACCTTATTCAAACACAAACACATTCGGTATATTAACACCATCAACTACAAGCCAACAAATGCAAAATTAAAACATAAGTGAAGCTGCAACTTCAGACCTGCATGAACTCACTGACACTGTCACATCATACATAAATTTTTGTGAGGATCTGTGTGTGCAGACTAAGACCTTCTGCACATACAACAATAAACCTTGGTTTACACCGAACCTCAGGAGGCTGCGCAAAATCAAGGAGGAGGCCTACAGTAGCGGCGACCGGGACCTGTTCAAGCAGACCAGAAACACACTGAACCGAGAGGTCAGGAAAGCCAGGAGGTGTTACGGGGAGAGCCTGGAGAGACACCTCTCTGCCAATCCTGATCCTTCAACAGTGTGGAAAGGTCTGCAGAGCATCACGGGCTTCAAGAAACAACCCCCCCCCCCCCCGTCTTGTGGAGAGCCCAAGGCTTGCAAACCAGCTAAACAGGTTCTACTGCAGGTTTGATCGGTCCTCCCACACAACAGGACCTCCTGCAGCACAATCTACATACTCACCTCCCCCCACAACCGCTCTGTTCACACCTCCATCACCGTTGTCACCTACTCTCTCTCTTGCAGAGGCCGCGCCCGCACTCCAGATCCGCGAGGAGGAAGTGCGCCAGATGTTCCGGAGACAAAAGATCAGGGAGGCACCGGGCCCAGACGGTGTGTCACCTTCCTGCTTGAAAGTCTGTGCTGAGCAGCTGGCACCCACCTTTGCACGGATCTTCAACCGTTCCCTGGAGCTGTGTGAGGTGCCCTCGTGCTTCAAGAGCTCCACCATCGTTCCAGTGGCCAAGAAGCCCGCCATCACAGGTTTGAATGACTATAGACCTGTCGCTCTGACATCTCTGGTCATGAAATCTTTTGAGAGGTTAGTGCTGAACCACCTGAAGGATGTCACATGCCCCCTGCTTGACCCCCTGCAGTTTGCCTACCGGGCAAACATGTCGGTGGATGATGCGATCAACATGGGACTGCACTACAACCTGCACCACCTGGACACCCCAGGAACGTACGCCAGGATCCTGTTTGTGGACTTCAGCTCGGCGTTCAACACCATCGCTCCTGACATCCTCCAACAGAAGCTCATCCAGCTCGCGGTGCCTGCCTCCACCTGTCAGTGGATCACCAGCTTCCTGACCAACAGGAGACAGCGTGTGAGGCTGGGGAGCATCACATCTGACACCCGGACCACCAATACTGGCGCCCCTCAGGGGTGCGTCCTCTCCCCACTGCTCCTCTCTCTACACCAACGATTTCTCCTCAGGTGACTCTCCTATGAAGCTCCTGAAGTATGCAGACGACACCACTCTCATCGGACTGATCCGGGACGGTGATGAGACTGCGTACAGACAGGAGGTGGAGCGGCTGGTCCACTGGTGCAGCCAAAACCACCTGGAGCTGAACCCGCTCAAGACCGTTGAGATGACAGTGGACTTCAGGCGAGACCCTTCACCACTTTCACCCCTCACTATCTGCAGTAATACTATTCTCTCCACAGACACCTTCAAGTTCCTGGGAACCACAATCTCTCGGGACCTGAAATGGACCGGCCACATAGACTGTTCGGAAGAAGGCCCAGCAGAGGCTGTACTTCCTGAGACAGCTCAAGAAGTTCAACCTGCCGCGGGAGCTGCTGAAGACCTTCTACACTGCCATCATCCAGTCTGTCCTCTGCACCTCCATCACTGTCTGGTTTGGATCGGCCTCCAAACAAGACAAGCACAGACTGCAACGGACAATCAGGACTGCAGAAAAGATATTTGGAATCAACCTGCCATCTATCCAAGACTTGTACCTGTCCAGGACGAGGAAACGTGCAAGTAACATCTCTACAGACCCTTCTCACCCAGGTTGCAGTCTGTTTGAACTACTCCCCTCCGGACGGCATTATAGAGCTCTGTACGCCAAAACCAACAGACACAGAGACAGTTTCTTCCCCCAGGCTGTTGCTCTGATGAACTCACACCACTCTTGAGTCTCAGAGTCATTGCTGTGCAATAACATCCTGCTCTCCACACCGTTTTTTGAATTGTCTCCACTGTTTGTACTGTGTCGTCTCTGCATCCATTGCAGCCTGGTCATCCTGGAAGAGGGACCTTCCCATTTGTGGTCTCTTCTCAAGGTTTCTCAGTTTTTCCTTGCACTCCTGGGAGTTTAAGATCAGGGGATGTTTGAGAATATTTGTCATTTTTCACATGTCCTGAGTGTTGTTAGTCACCTAAATGTTGAACAGAGGCTGTGATGTACCGAAGTTAAATTCCTTGTTTGGCACGCTCAAACATGGCGAATAAAAACTCTTGAATCTTGAATAACGTGTCGGCTGGCAATGGCATAGCAGCAATGCTGTCTGTCACTCACTCACTCACTCACTCACTCACTCACTCACTCACTCACTCACTCACTCACTCACTCACTCACTCACTCACTCACTCACTCACTCACTCACTCGTGAATCTTCGCGAACGACCAATCAGCAGCGCCAGCGAGCGTTAGATGGAGGAGGGACTTTACGAGTCAGTGACGTCACTTCCCGTTCACGAACGAGTCGTGAATTGCATTTCCCGTTCACCAACGAACGAATCTGTGAGTGAACGAATCAGTGAGTGAGTGATTCGCATTTACAGTTCATCGCGAGAACGGATCAGTGAGGGAACGAATCCTGACTTTCCCATTCGCGAACGAGTCATTGGGTGAACTGCCTTTCCGTGCATCAACGGATCAGTCAATGAACGTGTTGCGTCTCCTAGCGTGAACTATGTAAGCCAGAATGTAGATTTACGATTACCGTTTTTCCATGTATAATACGCACCCTAAAAATGGCATGTCGATGCTGGAAAAAAGCCTTTACCCATGTATAATACGCACCCAAATTTTGACTCCTACTTAAGTCCGTAAACGTAAAATTATTTCAGAAAAAAGATCATCTTTGGGAACAACCGGATGTTATTCTGCCGGTCAGTATCACTGCGCATGCAGTAGCAAACTCGATAGCGAAGAAATATGTGAGACTCTCAACGGGATCACCAATATTTGAGTGATGTTCCAGTTATTTATCACAATTATTTATTATTATAATAATAATATATAATATATATAATAATTATTTATTTATTATTCACAATTGTCATGGTGATCTTTCTGGTGATTTCTTAACTAGGCTGGATGTATTTTTTTTGTTGGCGTTGATTTCTCCGACTGCCCAGAAAGGCACCACCGCGATCAGTTAGGTTAAAATGAAAAGAGAGGAAAGTGACGTGCGGACATGTGAAAAAGGCGGCTCTGTATGGGAGAGAAGTTGAAGAGGAATAAAAACACCCTTGGAAACCAAAACTTGCCCCTCGTCGTGACTCGGAGCCGCAACAAATGTTTCGGATTTGTGTAGGGTACATTGTGACAGCAAACGAGCAGAAGGTCTTAGTCTGCACACACAGATCCTCACAAAAACTGATGTATGATGTGACAGTGTCAGTGAGTTCATGCGGGTCTGAAGTTGCATCTTCAAAAACTCCCCTTAGACCTTCTTCCGCATCTTGCAGAGAAGGCTCCACAGCTGTATATCTTTCTGGCATACATTAAATAGTTAAACTGTGAAGGCTGCCGCTTGGTATTTACTGTTAGCATAGCGAGCATTAAAGATAAATAACTGGGACTAAATCTAACATGTTTACAGAAGAAGAAGAGCAACAACAGCAGCAGTCATATTTTCTGAGGGCAGTGACAAAAGCAGACGGGTTTCAGAGCAATGGGCCGTCGAGTTGCTACTGGGCTCTACACCAGTAGAGTTTAAGATTGACATAGAGGCGGACGTGAATGTCATTCGAGAACGGACCTACGACTCCCTCGTGCAAAAAACACGACTGCGGTCTGCTGATATTCCACTTGGTAGCCCAGGGGGCGAATTGCAGTGTTTAGGTCAAATTCAAAGCACAGTAACCCACAAAGGCAATACTTACCTACTCACTGTTTATGTGATTCGGGGGCGCACAGTGAATAATCTCCTCAGCCGGCCAATGCCCAATTAATGAATCTGGTGAGAAGAGTGGATGATTTAGTGACCGGCGGAGGTTTTCTCGCAAGCTTATAGTGAACATGGAACTAACTGAACCAGTGACGATACACTTAAAAGTCATATGCTGTACACCAGGGGTGTCCAAACATTTTGCAAGGAGGGCCAGATTTGATAAAGTGAAGGGGCCCGGGCGCCAATCATTTCTTCGGACATTTTTTAACTACAAAAATTCCATGCAAATACACACATAAAACAATTTTCATCGTCACAATTGTCTTTATTTTTCAAATGACAAAATAACCAAATATAAGCCACTCAGGCAGATGTGAACAACTCTAAAAACACAAATTCTGCCTTTCATTCATATCTGGAGTCAGATAACATTGAACAAACTGTATGAAATGTCTTAAATTTACATGAGTTTAAACATATTTTTGCCTCATGAACATTTTAAACTTCGTATGTAGAGGTTTGACTGTAATGTTGCCAATTCTGTGTTTTGTGCATACGTTAGAGCAATACGGTAATTTGATGTTGTAAGAGTATCGCTAAGTCTCGCGGGGGTTCATGCGTGGGAAAAAGACCACATATTGGCTATGGTTGTTGATCGCCATTAAAAGAGAAGCAAAAATCAAGAGCCTCCTTTGCTATGATTTCCACACACCAGCACAAAGGAGGGACTTTGTCAGGCTGAAGTTGACAATGTTGGGACAGAAACTCCCAAAAGACTCCAGCCAACTTGACTCACCAGTTGCGGATGGACCGAGAAGACAGATGTTGACGTGGGATTGATCTTTTTCAGCCAACCGCAGTGGCTTAGCGAGGCACTCGGCCTCTTCCCGTCTCGTTTGCGCTCCAGCGCCACATTTTCAGTTGGAGAGTTGACGTTTGGGGAAAAGGGACTTTTTGATGTTTGTATGTCCGGACATTCAGGCAAGTGCGAAATTGAACGACCAAGTCAATGTTTGGTTATCTGACGATTTCCAGTCCACTGTGATGTCATAGCGGAACGAATTGACCATAACCGCCGAGTTCCCCAGCCAGTCACTTGGCAGCAAGCCAGACCCGGTTCAAGAGATGCTTTCGGCTCAACTTTATTTTTAGAGCACATGAAAAACAACCACGGCTGCATTCGAAGCATGAATACGTCATAGCCAAAAATGAAGTAACGTTGTAATGTTAGCACAGATTAGCATTAGCAATCAGTGGAAAAAATACAAGTAAACAGATGTTTGTCTTGAAAGTCATCTTCTAACATTACCTGGAAAGAATGCAGCAGAGGCCCGCGCCTGCTGCAAAGATCCTCCCAACTTGCAGTAACAACCCGGGCTAAACTTTAAGCTGAGATACAAGTCTTGTCTCCCGGTCGTAAAAACGTACGTGGATAAAAGATAAGGAAAAAGAAGAGAGCACACCACTGGACTTGGTGACGAAAGGCAGACGAAAGGAAAGATGTGAAATCATCTTTTGTCCTACAAGCTGGTTTCTTCCACGTAGTCTCGGCGCACTTCCACAACCTTTTCCTGGTAGCCCAACACATCTTCCTGGTCCCCCTCCTCCTCCACCTCTCTCCTGTTGTCACACAAGACAACACGTGTCTTAGTCGCTGCCGTCATGTCGCAATCGACACAAAGTCGCCACACGCACGCAATTCTCGATGAAGTTCTATCCTCTTGTTGTCTGACGGTTTCTCTTGGCTGCTTTTGTTGCCGTGTCGTGCACTACCCGCCTATGGGACTTTAATGGGGCAGTGCCTTTTTTTGTTAAGAGTTGAAATGTTTTTGCAACATGTTTCGCTTTAATTCAACGGACATTGTGCTGCTCCTTCTGGTGTGCCCCTATGAGGCAGCGTAACATACACACACCGAACAATACGAGCAAATCGAATGTGGTAACACAAAGCTGCACACGTCACGCTAATCCCTTGTTCAAAAACAAACATACATTTATACGTATTTTGGCCTGTGCGCTCTTGAAGCTTTCTAGCTTTGGTAATACCAATTCCAGTTTTGCTTTGCAATCTGTCTTCTGTATTGCAATTGCACGAGCACATTTTTTTTTTTACCAGATAAGCGGTTTGGAACGTGAATGAATGTTTGCTATCTGCCCAAAAAAAAAAACTGTTCACTGCATGCTCAGAAAGGACAGAAGGAAATCACGGTTGGGAAAAAAATCGTAAACCGATTCTTTGCCTGCAACACAAAGCGAAAAGAAAAAATGCCCAAATGATAGCTCTTAAATCGAAGAACTCAAACTGATTAGTTGAGGCACTGGTCCAAGTCCAAGCTAGCGGTGAAGGTTCATTGTTTACTGATGACGTTGGCGCGTGTGTGTGTGTGTGTGTGTGTGTGTGTGTGTGTGTGTGTGTGTGTGTGTGTGTGTGCATGCGTGGGCGGAACCTGTCGTTGCCCAACAGCCTGTTGAGGATGAGGAAGACAAAGATGACGAAGAGGAAGACCACCACGGCCATCAGGCCCTTCAGCCACGGCTGAAGCGTCATCGACCCAGAGGGGGACGCACGCACACCTGACGCACAATCAACAGACATTCTTCGTGTTACTTTTAAAAAAAAAAAGGGTTAGGCATATAAAATTGGCATGTAAACAAAATAGTGGCTATTTTTTTCAGTTATTCATTTGTATTTATTGATATCAATATTTATTTATTGTGAATAAAATTATTAAAATAAACCATTACAAATGTTTATTTTTAAAAATGGAACAATTCCTGAGCTTCAATAGCAAAATAAAAACATGACACCTATTTTGTAATGGAAAAAAGCTTGTGTGAATTTTTCAGCTATGTATTCATTTATCTCCATGTTTTAAATTTAACTAATATTGTTTAAATAAGAAGGCGACTCGGCACTGGTTAGCACATCTGCCTCACAGTTCAGAGGATGCGGGTTCAATTCCACCTCCGGCCCTCCCTGTATGGAGTTTGCATGTTCTCCCTGTGCCTGCGTGGGTTTTCTCCGGGCACTCCGGTTTCCTCCCACATCCCAAAAACATGCAGGGTAGGCTGATTGAGCACTCCAAATTGCCCCTAGGTGTGAGGGCGAGTGTGGATGGCTGTTCGTCACTGTGTGCCCTGTGGCTGGCAACCGGTTCAGGCTTCTGCCCAATGACTGCTGGGATAGGCTCCATCTCGCCCGCGACCCCGGTGGGGTCAAGCGGTACAGAAAATGGATGGATGGATAGATGGATGGATGGATGGATGGATGGATGGATGGATGGATGAATGAATGAATGAATGAATGAATGAATGGATGGATGGATGGATGGAATGATGGATGGATGGATGGATGGATGGATGGATGGATGGATGGATGGATGGATGGATGGATGGATGGATGGACGGACGGATGGATGGATGGATGTTTAAATGAACTATTTTGCATGTCTATGAAAATATTAAATAGATTACAAATGGTATATTTCATAGATACGACAAAAAAACTCATAATTATTCATTTTATTATTTATGTGTTATTATCACTATTCAAATAACCTTTTTAACATTTGTCTAACATTTGACCTCATCTGTTTTGAAATTGCCGCACAGAAGTTGGCCCAACACTGACGGAAAACAAAACAAAAACATTATTTTACCTGTGTGAATTGAGGCCTGGTCTGCACTCTGCAGCGCGCACAAGACGACGAAAGGCCAAAACATCCCGAAAGTATCCCAGTGGCTCGTTCACGCACAAAGACCGACAACGCACGGCAATCCTCTAATCTTTCCTTTTACTGTGGTGACCAAAGGTCACCAATATGTTGTGCTTTCCAGTCAGGGCGTGAATCATAACACTACCTGATACATTAGTTATTAACAGCGCACAGCTCATCACGAACAGCTCCTCATGAAACGAGTATTAAGACAGTTAGAAGGACGGTTATGATTTCATACTGTCCCTAAAGGCAACGCGACATGCTTGATTAAGGATTCTGAAAACGGCTCATTAGTTGTTGCAGAAGGCCATTATTGTAAGGGAGCAGACAGTATAGCCAAGTGCGGAGCGACAGAGACTTTATTGTGGGGAAAGAGGGGAATAGTGGGTGCTGGAGCGGCGATCGGGCTGGGGGGTGGACAGGTGGACTTCTGGGAAGGGAACTGACAGCACGGACTGGCGGACTATACAGGCAATTCTGCGGGAGTACCAAAACGGTCAAGTCAGTCAGGCTTACAGGAACGGGCGAGCGAAGCGGCATCACGGGACAGGCTGACACACGGGTTTGCGCTGGCTGCACTGATATAGCGCACTCAACGAGCCCGCAACAGGTGGCGGCAATTCCGCTGACGGTCGTGTCGCAGGTGGCACAAGCACGTGACACAAGCACGTGACACAACCCCCCCTCAAGGGACGTCCCCTGACGTCCCCAGGAACCAAAAAAAATAAAGAGTAACCCCCGGACAGGCAGGTGGGGGGGTCAAAGCGTCCGACTCCTCGGCGGACGCAGTATCAACGGACGCGGGAGTAGAAGACCCTGATGCCGGTGGACAAGGCCGCCCCGTTGGTCCGGATGACAGTGTTGAAACTCCGCGATGACGAAGGGTCGAGTATCCAACGGCTCGGCACCCAGGAGCAGTGCGCGTCATCATAACCCTCCCAGTCCACGAGGTATTGGAGGCCGCGTCCGTGCCGTCGTGATCGAAGCAAGGCGCGGACGGTGTAAGACGGACCCCCCACGACGAGCTGGGGCGGCGGGACGGGCGCCGGCGCCAATGCGCACTCAAAGATGGGCCGCACACGGGACACATGGAACGTGGGGTGAACCTTCATGGACTCTGGAAGGAGAAGACGGATGGCGGACGGGCTAATCACCTTCTGTATCGGGAACGGTCCAATGAAGCGGGGCGCCAGCTTGTGGGATCCCGCTCGCAGCGGCAAATCCCGCGTCGAGAGCCACACACGCTGCCCCACTCTGTACTCCGGAGTCGGCGTCCGGCACTTGTTCACCTGGCAGGTGTAGCCTGAAACTGAGCGGAGGAGAGTGATCCGGGCTCTCGCACAGGCTCGATGACAAAGGCGGACACAAGCCAGGGCCGACGGGCATGCCGCACCACGCTCCTGGTGGGCGAACAAGGGTGGCTGGTACCCCAAAACACAGTGGAAAGGCGAAAGCCCCGTGGCCGAGCTGGGGTGGGAATTGTGGGCATACTCTACCCAGGAAAGCTGTTGGACCCACCTGCGCTGGTTCTCGGTGGCCATGCATTGGAGGGACCTGCCCAGTTCCTGATTCAGGCGCTCCGCTTGCCCATTAGACTGAGGGTGAAACCCCGAGGAAAGGTTGGGGGTGGCGCCGAGGAGTCGACAGAACTCTGCCCAGAAGGTGGAAGCGAATTGTGGGCCACGGTCTGACACGATGTCTTGTGGGAGTGACAAAAAAACTCCTGTACCATGATGGACGAAGTCTGCTTCGCAGACGGGAGCTTAGGCAGAGGAATAAAATGTATCATCTTGCTAAAAAGTCAAAAGTCAAAGTCAAAGTCTGCTTTATTGTCAATTTCTTCACATGCCAAGACACACAAAGAGATCGAAATTACGTTCCCACTATCCCACAGTGACAAGACATAGTACACAATATACTACATACAAGTAAACAACACAAAAAATAAAAACAAGAAGGCACAAACAATGAATAAATAAGAGTGATGAATAACTAATAAATAAACAAATAACATAATAAATAAGAGGAGCAAAAATGGAGCAAGTGTGCATACAGCAGACAGTCAGAATATAGCGCAAAAGTACAGGTCGCTACGCTGAAGGGGGGAGAGAGTTCAGGATCCTAACAGCCTGGAGTATGAGGCTGTCGGTGAGTCTGGTGGTGCGGGAGCGCAGGCCCCTGTACCTCTTCCCAGAGGGCAGAAGATCGACAAAGAGTGAGCGGGGTGACTCACATCACTCACAATCGTGGTCGCCTTGCGGGTGAGATGGGAGGTGTAAATGTCCTTCAGGGAGGGGAGCGAAGCACCAATAATCTTACCAGCCGTGTTCACTATGCGCTGCAGGGCCTTCATGTTGTATTCAGTGCAGCTACCACCCCAAACAGCGATACACCTGGAGAGGATGCTCTCAATGGTGCCACGGTAGAATGTAGTCATGACCACCGGAGGAGCACTTGCTCGCCTGAGTTTCCGCAGGAAGTACAGGCGGTGCTGAGCTTTCTTCGCCAGTGATGTGGTGTTGGTGGACCAGGAGAGGTCCTCACTGATGTGCACCCCCAGGAATCTGGTGCTGCTCACTCTCTCCACCACAGCACCGTCGATGGTCAGTGGCAGGTGTTGGGTGTGACCCTTCCGGAAGTCAACAACAATCTCCTTGGTCTTGTTGACGTTCAGCAGGTGGTTGGTGTCCCTGCACCACGTGGCCAGAAGGTCGACCTCCGACCTGTACTGAGTCTCGTCGCCCCGGTGATGAGACCCACAGGAGTCGTGTCGTCGGCATATTTCAGCACGCGGTTGCTACCGTAAGTTGCAGTGCAGTCATGCGTCAGCAGTGTGAAGAGCAGCGGACTGAGCATGCAGCCTTGGGGGGCCCCCGTGCTCAGCGTGATGCTGGCGGAGATTTTGTCTCCAACGGTCCACTACCGTGAGGACCACCGTGTTCCCTTCCGAAGGGGGGAGGCCCGTGACAAAGTCGATCGACAGGTGAGACCAGGGACGCCGGGGAACGGGCAAAGGCTGGAGCAGCCCGGCCGGAGGACGAGTAGACGTCTTACAGCGGTTACAAATGGAGCAGGCTCTGATGTAATCGCTGGTGTCCACTTGCCAGGTGGGCCACCAGAAACGTTGGGCCACCACGTACCTCGTGCGGGCAGCCCCGGGATGACAGGCAAGACGTAAGTCATGCGCCCACTGCAGGACGGATGACCGCAGGCATTCTGGGACGAACAGGCGACCCTCCGGGCAGTTGCTGGGGCCGGGTTGATCGCGCGAGGCGGCTCCCATGAAAGAGCCGCCACCTGACCCGAGCTCGGGTAGATAGTGGGAGGCGGACCCTGCTCCTCCTCCCCACCAGGGAACAAACGTGACAGGGCGTCCGCTTTCGCGTTGCGGGAACCCGGTCTGTAGGAGAGAGAAAACTCAAACAGGTCAAAGAAAAGAGCCCACCGTGCTTGTCTTGTATTCAGTCTCTTGGCCAATCTCAGGTACTCCAAGTTGCGGTGGTCGGTCCAGACAATGAACGGAGTGGTGGCGCCCTCCAGCCAATGCCGCCACTCCTCCAGGGCCAGCTTGACCGCGAGGAGCTCCCGATTGCCGATGTCATAATTCCGTTCTGAGGCTGACAAGCGGCGAAAAAAGAAGCTGCACGGGTGGAAACGATCGTCCTGGCTGCTACGCTGGGACAGTACCGCCCCGACACCAACATTCGAGGCGTCCACCTCGACCACAAATTGTCTGTCGGGCTCGGGTACTCGGAGGACGGGCGCGGATGTAAATCTTCTCTTAAGCTCTCGAAATGCCTGTTCTGCCCGTTCTGTCCATTTGTACGGGGAGGCCGGGCTGGTAAGGGCGGTGAGGGGCGTGGACACCGTGCTGTATCCACGAATAAAGAGGCGATAAAAGTTTGCGAATCCTAAGAACTGTTGCAGCCGCTTGCGTGTCTCGGGAACAGGCCATGACATGACCGCTTGCACCTTCTCGGGGTCCATTTCGATGGATCCCTCACGCACCACGTGGCCGAGGAATTTGACAGAGGGGGCGTGGAACTCGCACTTCTCTGCCTTCACGTAGAGCGAATTCTCCAGGAGGCGGCGCAGCACCGCCCGGACATGTCTGATATGTTCAGGGAGCGAGCGGGAGAAGATGAGGATGCCGTCCAGATAAACTAACACAAATTTGTCCAGCATGTCTCTTAGAACGTCATTTATTAAGGACTGGAAAACTGCCGGGGCATTGGTGAGTCCGAATGGAACCACCAAGTACTCGTAGTGTCCGCTCGGGGTGTTGAAAGCCGTCTTCCACTCGTCTCCTTCCCGGATGCGGATCAGGTGGTAGGTGTTACGAAGATCCAGCTTCGTGAAGATGGTGGCACCTTGAAGGTTCTCAAAGGCAGAAGAAAGAAGAGGCAGAGGGTAGCGGTTCTTTATAGTGATCTCATTTATTCCCCAGTAGTCAACGCACGGGCGTAGCGTGCCATCCTTTTTTTTTACGAAGAAGAAACCCGCTCCGGCAGGCGAAGAGGATGGCTAAATGATGCCGGCCGCCAGGGACTCCCAGATGTACTCCTCCATGGACCTGCGCTCAGTAGCGGACAGGGAGCAGACGCGGCCCTTGGGAGGGGAGGTGCTGGGCAACAGGTCGATGGTGCAATCGTAGGATGGGTGTGGAGGAAGAGAAGTGGCCCTGGCTTTACTAAAAACCTCATTGAGTTCATGATACAGCGCTGGGACAGTGGAGATGTCAGGACTGTACCTGGGCGGGGTTCTGCCAAGTGAGCTGGTGGCCGCCTTCAGGCACCCACGATGACAGCGTTCACTCCACTGTCGAACAACCCCCACCTCCCAGTCCAGCACCGGGTTGTGCTGCCGCAGCCAAGGATGCCCCAGAATGAGCCGCTGCTCTGGGAGGGACAGAAGAAAAAACTGAATGGTTTTGTGGTGATTGCCAGAGAGCAGTAACTTGACTGGTTCCGTAACGCAGGCCACCTCGCCGATCAGTCGGCCATCAATGGCACGTGCTGGAATGGAGGGGCTCAGAGGCAGGAAGTTGATTCCTCACTGACGAGCCAGACCAATGTCCATGATGTTCCCCTCCGCCCCGGAATCCACCAAGGCTGCCAGGTTCTGGTCACCCACTGCAAGCTGGACACGAGCCTGCAGTGTGTGTGCCAGGACTGGGAGAGCCGGTGCTGGTCGAGCTCACGCGGATCCCCCGACACCGCGTGAGCTCTGGCCTTTTAACGGGCACCTCGCTGCCCGATGACCCCCCTCCCCACAGTACAAACACAAGCCTTGTGAGAGACGTCGACGGTGCTCCTCTGAGGTGACTCGAGCTCCTCCCAGCTCCATGGGCTCGGCTGGTGGTGTGGTTGGCGGGTCCCGAGCAGACGGAGGAGGGTGACCACGCGGATTCCGCAGGAACCTCCGCTCCCGATTGCGCCGCCGAGACCGGATCCGTCGGTCTACTCGGACCGCTAAGTCCATCGCGCCGTCCAGGATCCGAGGGCAATCGTAGGACACTAATTCGTCCTTCATATATTCAGCAAGCCCGTTGAGGAAGGTACTAATGAGTGCCGGCGTTTTCCATCCGCTGCTGCCAGCCAACGTCTGGATCTTGAGCGCGTACTCCGCCACCGATCGGCTACCTTGACGCAGCATCGCCAGTTCCTCGGCGGCGTCTTCGGTGGCGGATCCCAGGTCGAGTAGGCGGAGCAATTCCTCCGCGAAGGCGTCGAACGAATCACAAGCCGGAGCCATTCTTTCGTATTCGGCCAGTCCCCACAGCCGCGCCTCGCCCGTGAGGTGGGTCAGGATGAACCCCACCCTGGCAGGTTCTGTCGCAAATGTGATGGGCTGGAGACTGAACATTATGCGGCAGTTGGTCACGAATGCCCTTAAGTGCTTGGGATCCGTTAAACTTCTCAATATTGCCAAGGCGGGGCTCCGGGACGTCCACGAGCCTCCTGGCCTCGGCAGACGGGCGGCGCGTGGGTGCCGCAACAGCCGGGGACGCATTTACCGACAGTCCCTGGAGGGCTTGGGTCATCTCCTGCTGCTATAGCTGTTGCTGTTGACCCATCTCGATCAGTGTCTGGATGTCGGCTGATAGGCTGCTGATGGCGGTCTCGTCGTTCGCTGGCTGCATAGCAATGGTCAGCCTGTGCTGTAAGGGAGCAGACAGTACAGCCAAGTGCAGAGCCACAGAGACTTTATTGTGGGGAAAGAGGGGAATAGTGGGCACTGGAGCGGCGATCGGGCTGGGGCGCGGACAGGTGGACTTCTGGGAAGGGAACTTACAGCACGGACTGGCAGACTATACAGGCAATTCTGCAGGAGCACCAAAACGGTCAAGTGAGTCTGGCTTACAGGAACGGGGGAGCGAAGCGGCATCACGGGACAGGCTGACGCGGGTTTGCGCTGGCTGCGCTGATATAGCGCACTCAACGGGCCCGCGACACCTGCGTGAAGATGGCCCCCCACACCACGCAAAATTTAAGGAAAATAGTCTGTTTCGTTTGTGCTTCGTTTGTGCTGGTTTGTGCCGTAAAAATCTTCGTTTGTGCAGCAAGGGTTTTCTAGTTATAAAAGATTACTTTATAGGTCATCCAGAGTTCACCCAGCCCCCCATCTGCTCAAAATGAACCCAAAATGGTACCGTTCGTTTGTGCTTCGTTTGTGCTGGTTTGTGCTGCAAAAAGTATAATTTGTGCTGCTACGGTTTCGTAGATATTACACATTTATTTTATAGCGATGACATCACCCAGACCCCCATTTTCCTCCAAATGGACCCAAAATGGTACCGTTCGTTTGTGCTTCGTTTGTGCTGGTTTGTGCTGCAAAATGTTTTGTTTGTGCTGCTATGGGTTTTTAGTTTTGAATGATTATTTTATAGGTCATCCAGAGTTCACCCAGCCCCCCATCTGCTCCAAATGAACCCAAAATGGTACTGTTCGTTTGTGCTTCGTTTGTGCTGGTTTGTGCTGCAAAAATTTTAGTTTGTGCTGCTACGGTTTCGTAGATATTACACATTTATTTTATAGCGATGACGTCACCCAGCCCCCCATTTTACTAAAAAAATGGACCCAAAATGGTACCGTTCGTTTGTGCTTCGTTTGTGCTGCAGAAAGTTTCGTTTGTGCTGCTACGGTTTCGTAGATATTACACATCGAAATTTAAAAAGTGCCAACCGATCGGTGCATGAAATAAAATAAAAAAATAGAATAAATAGAATAAAAAGATTAAAAAATATACAAGCTAAAAACCCACAGAAGAACATACACAGACATAATCATTTTCTTTTAATCGCTACTCACCAGTCAAATGCATTTGTTGTGAAGGAACCCAAATGGAAGCGATGTGCTTTCGTGCCCGGTGGTGGCCTTAAAATGAGTGTTTAAGACAAGAATACCGCCAAAAGACAGCACTTTATCATCATATTAATCACGCTACTATAATCACTGTTGAAGGAGCTCCTTTGCTAAAATCACACTAACCTGAACAGAATTTTTCTCTCACACACACACACACACACACACACACACACACACACACACACACACACACACACACACACACACACACACACACACACACACACACACACACACACACACACACACACACACACACACACACACACACACACACACACACACACACACACACACACACACGCGGGAATCGAACTCACGGTGTCGGCACACATGACCGACTTTATTTATTTATTTATTTACGTATTTATTTGGTCACACACATTGACACGGTCATATGCGGGAATCGAACTCAAGGTGTCGGCACACAAGATGGTCAAGTGCACCCCTACACCATCAGCGATTCCCGAACCTGTACAGAAGCTTTTTTTTGTTGTTGCAAACTTTATTTAGCAGAAGCATAGTATAGAAACATTCAAGTTTTCTTTTGTAGAATGAACATATAAAACCAATGCACAAATTCAAGCTTTCTTTTGTGGAATGAACATAAAACAGATCAAAGCACAAATTCGAAAAAGCAACACAAAACTTAAGATTCAAAAATGTTTCAATTTGGTTGAAGGACACACCAAAGATCTCTTCCAAAAATAACAATGTATGCGCACTTTTCTTGTTGAAAACAAGAGTCAAACCTGAATAGAAGTAACGCTTTGCGGAAGTGACGTATTTAAGTCGCTGTTGGCGGACGGAAGTGATCGGCATCCAGGCGTGGAGGTAAACAAATGCACAAGAAAGCTTGCTGACTTTAAGAGCACTACCACACAAGCGAGGAAATGTCTCGTTTGAGAGGCGCGCAGCAGGTGGATTCAGTACGAGGCTTCAGGACGCCCGAAAGTGAGCCTAGCGTCCCGTATGGACTCCTCAAGGCGGCCCGGCAGAGCGGAACGCTAAATCTGACCAATCGGAGTCTCACCGAAGGTGCTTTCAACCTAAGTGACGCTTTTGTAACTGATTTCATGTCTTCAGTGCTCCTTTCAATGGGTATCCTTTCTATTTCATACTGAAACGACATCAAAATCAATTTGCAGCAAACCGTAGTATTTCAAACCCAATCAGCTCTTGATAAGGTCGGTAACGCACACTCCCAAACAAACATACACGTATACACACCAACATACGCGCGCGCGCGCACACACACACATACACATACTAGAGATGGGGTCTCGAGTCACTGTGACTTGGACTCGAGTCGCTGTTTTGATGACTTGTGACTTGACAAAAAATGAAAAAACTTGAGACTCGACTTGGACTTGGAAGTTAAAGACTCGGGACTTGACTTGACTTGAGACACGATGACTTGAATGACTTCAGTGTTATTTAGTTTATGTTTTCAGTTTGAATATATAATTAATAATACATTTAAAAAAATACTATCTAACACGGTAGGAGCGCAGGCTGAGAATGGCGTTGTCATGATTGGATCACTACCCTGTCAATCAATCAGTCGTGCCCTCTCTACCTACCGAACGTGTTTATTGGAGAATTGCGCCCCTTTATATCAGACATGCGCAAACATGTCAGCGGGAGCGGTACCACGAGTCATCACTTTCGGCTATCGCAATTACTTTTATGACGGCAAAAGACGGACAGCACAGTGCGAGATATGCAACAAAAACACTTCGGACAGCCAGACGACAACTTCAAACTTTGTCCGTCATTTGAAGAGCCATTCTGCCAAGTAAGTGCTTTTCATTTATCTAAATAGTTGTGTATATATAGCTTTAATGCAATGAATATGATGATGAAACTGAATTAAGTAAATATGATTTAATGGTGTATTTTGGTGAATATCAGTAATTACAGTGCAAATCCAAATTATTGTCATATTTTTTAAACAGGTTAGACACATTGGTCAATGATGGTTACTTAAAGTTACTGATATCTTGTCTTTTCACTACTAAGATCAGATTCTGCGGGTAAAATTGCAATAATTAGGTGACTGACTTGGACTTACCTTGACCTATTTAAGGACTTGACTTGGACTTGACTTGACCTATTTAAGGACTTGCCCA
>NC_051090.1:11605841-11670841 GCF_901709675.1 Syngnathus acus | reverse complement strand
TGTTCGAATAGCAATAGAAAGGTGGGCTTGAAAGCAATGTCAATCGCGCACCTATCTGATGTAAGTGACCGGCTCTCCGTTTAAAGGGTAAAATTCTGTACTTTAGCCCCTCTGCAGTAACGCACTCTGTAGGGGAGACGAGAATTGATTTAAGCCGGTACGGAAAGAAGATTCGTTCCGAGTCTAACCGCTGTTCAGGTAACTAATCTATTGTTAGATTAATTCCGTCATTTCCGGACGCCAGTCCCGCTGAAATCAAAGAAACCCGAGGGTTGAGTAACTACTTTGTCGAGACCCAGGATCTCCTCGATCGTGGCCGCTTCAGCGGCTCTTCTTTCCTATTAAGATTGTTGCTTTTGTTATCCGCTCGGAATAGTTTAGCTGTCTTTGTTAAGACCGCGGGAACTCGTTTATTTTCACTAGCGTACACTCACACTAGCTGAGCTTAAGTTAACGGTTTCGAACCAGATTCTGACACTCCCTGATGTCATGGATTAAAGCGGTCTTCATTTAAAAAAGAAGTGAACGGTTTAAAGTATGACTATGATAGAGAAACTAAAGAGATTTAAAGCATAAAAGATCAAAATATTCATTAATCGAAATTAGATGATTATAAAGTAGAAATTTAATGAATAAGCAAGAAAGAGAATTACAAGTTTCAATTGTTCGAACAACTAACAATAATTTCCACTCACCATTCTCAATGGAGCAAAAATTATTCAGTCTCGAAGTTCTCTCGATTGAAAACTCAAAAATATAGTGAAAAAGGGTAAGAGGCTAGAGGTCTAAAATGCTGTTTGGTGGAAAAGTCGAGTGATCAGTTCTCCTTGTTCCAAAATCCGAATTCTGTTTAAAAGAACAGGCTGGCCTAAAGAATGGAGATGGCGACGCCCTAAAAATGGCTCCTCTCTCCTGCACCGAGGTCTGCACCTCCTAGCCTGTCTTTGAGTTTAAAATTTGACTAAGTCCAATTTGAAGATGGTATAAATTCATCTTAACGGACCTTGGGTTAATCTCAGAAAGAATGAAATCTATCTTTTGTCTAATCGGCGTTCTCGACCCACGGCAGTAGCCGCAGGGGCCATACCCCTGACGGGGAAAGCCCACCAGGCGAGAGAGAGCGATGCTCTTTGTCCGAACGAACCTTTTATACCAGTCCAGTTCGTGGGTACTATGCCTGCTTGGTCACGTACCAGTTTTTTTCCATATTGTCATACATTGGCCTCAGATGACCCAAATGCTTCCAGAATAGACTGCACCTGCATCTCAGGATTAAATCCTCAACCGGATTCAACCAGATGAGGTGACCATGTTATCACGGAAGTAACAATTTTCTCAGGGATGCTTCATCCTGTTTCCCACTCCCAAAACTTGTCAACTGTCCATCAACGTGACATTTGCAAATGTTTTTTCTCTGACTTGTGTTCCGTCAAACAGCATTTTGTTTAGGCTTCAACTGGATGAACGTGGCCGAGGTCACGCTCATATGTGGGACCTCAGTCTTCCACCACTTAGTATCACCATTAACCCTTTCCGCCTCCTTGTCTTCGCTCACATTCATACATTCATATGTAAATGGAGCATCAATATTACATACATGTTTGATACTGATCAAACATTGTGACAATAATAACACATACTTTCACAATAGTCAATTTAACACATAATCATAACTATGATCGTGGATTCTCTTCGTTAGCAGGTTAAAACACTCAAGCATCTTCAAAACGTATTTTGACAAGCTGGTGACCTCTAGGTCAAGCTCAAGCGTGGGATTGCAGTCTTCCACCCACGGTATCACTGTCAGCCCTTTGTCCTTACTCAACTCAAAGTCAAAGTCTGCTTTATTGTCAATTTCTTCACATGCCAAGACACACAAAGAAATCGAAATAACGTTCCCACTATCCCACGGTGACAAGACATAGTACACAATATACATACAAGTAAACAACACAAAAAAATAAAAACAAGAAGGCACAAACAATGAATAAGAGTGATGAATAAATAATGAATAAACAAATAACACAATAAATAAGTAAACTCTTAATACATTCATGTGTAAATGATACATCAGTGCTATGATGCTGCTCAAGTTGCTACTAACTACACAATATTGCAAAACAAAATAAAATAAAGTATATTGCAGCTTACTCTAACTGTGATCAACATGTCTCATTCTCATTACCTAACGATTAGCATGGGCTTCCCTAGTTAGCAAATTAAAATATTCAAGCAGTTTCAAAGTATATTATAGCAAAACAAAATAATATAACATAATCCAAAATTGTGTGTTGCTGTGCTTCAGAACAAATCATCTAATCGATGACTTTTTAAACTATTAATTTACTATGTTAGGTCAATCTGACTTTGGCACCATCTTCTGGTGAAATTTGGAATGCGAATGGAGGTTTACTGGTTCATCCAACAAATTCCCCTTTACCAATTTTAACAATAGGTGATTTTGAATAACTAACTTTTAAGTAACCCCTACTCAGGCCCCCTTCTTCAGGTCTTCCATGTCAAGCTGTGAAATTTGGAATTTCATCTTAGCCAATTCGTCTGGGCCAAATCCAATACACACTCACACACCATCTTTTACCATCCTATTCACCACGTAACTCGACAAGTGGTACAGGAGTCATTGACGATGTAAGTGGGTCTCCTAACAAGAGAAATGAACGATCATGTGTCTAACCTTTTAGGACAATGTAGTATTGCTCCAAATGTTCGTTTACATTCCTTTAGTGAGTGAGTGTGTGTGTGTGTGTGTGTGTGTGTGTGTGTGTGTGTGTGTGTGTGTGTGTGTGTGTGTGTGTGTGTGTGTGTGTGTGTGTGTGTGTGTGTGTGTGTGTGTGTGTGTGTGTGTGTGTGTGTGTGTGTGTGTGTGTGTGTGTGTGTGTGTGTGTGTGTGTGTGTGTGTGTGTGTGTGTGTGTGTGTGTGTGTGTGTGTGTGTGTGTGTGTGTGTGTGTGTGTGTGTGTGTGTGTGTGTGTGTGTGTGTGTGTGTGTGTGTGTGTGTGTGTGTGTGTGTGTGTGTGTGTGTGTGTGTGTGTGTGTGTGTGTGTGTGTGTGTGTGTGTGTGTGTGTGTGTGTGTGTGTGTGTGTGTGTGTGTGTGTGTGTGTGTGTGTGTGTGTGTGTGTGTGTGTGTGTGTGTGTGTGTGTGTGTGTGTGTGTGTGTGTGTGTGTGTGTGTGTGTGTGTGTGTGTGTGTGTGTGTGTGTGTTGTGTGTGTGTGTGTGTGTGTGTGTGTGTGTGTGTGTGTGTGTGTGTGTGTGTGTGTGTGTGTGTGTGTGTGTGTGTGTGTGTGTGTGTGTGTGTGTGTGTGTGTGTGTGTGTGTGTGTGTGTGTGTGTGTGTGTGTGTGTGTGTGTGTGTGTGTGTGTGTGTGTGTGTGTGTGTGTGTGTGTGTGTGTGTGTGTAAGGAAAGTAACGTCTTTTTTGTATTACTAGCAGAACATTTAACTGGTGTACAGTAACATCGTCCTTCGTATTAACTTTGTAACAGAGAAAATGGTCTGACTTTTAAGGAAAATATTTGTTTGACTGTCATAATCTTTGTGTTAAAGTGTTCGAATAGCAAGACGGTGGGCTTGAAAGCTGATCAAGTCTGTGTGTGTTGATGTTTTGCTCATACCAGTTCCGGCGAGCGTGTACCGGCTGAATGTGGACACACCCGCCGAGGCCCATCACAACGTGTCATTCGGCGCGTCAGAGCGCTGGTGGGAGCAAACGGACCTCACTAAGCTGCTGCTGGCGTCCAACCGTCTCACAAGCTTGTCCGATGACATCCGACTGCTGCCTGCGCTCACCACGCTCGATGTACGCCGGCCGCACAGCGCCTTCGTCGTTCTTTGCGTCATTACCACTTTGGGACCGCCTGCCTGCCTGCCCCTGCCTGCCCCTGCCTGCCTGCTTATTGATGGCAAAATAATTGATTTACAAACATGTCATTGAAAAAGACTCAAGTTGAATATCGGCGGCTGTCGACATTCACTCAACAACTTGAATTTTCTTTTCTCACCATCACGATTGTACCACACGTACAATCTGTCGGCGTGTCGGTTGCTTAAGCATTTGGTCCCTGTGCGAGCGGCCTGAATGACGTGAACGAGGCTTGTCGTTTGTGTCGTAGCTGCACGACAACCAACTGCAGATGCTGCCGGCCGCCTTGGGGGAACTGCGGGAGCTTCAGCAGCTGCGACTCGGGTAAGTCGTGCGCCCGGCCGCGTAGGACCCTTTTGTCGTTGGACTTCGCCGCTTGTTAAGCGATCTGTGTTGTGCCGTTGCCGTAGTCTCAACCGTTTGAGGTCACTGCCAATGGAGGTGTATGCTCTGAAGAACCTGCAGAGCCTGACACTGCAGCAGAACCTGCTGGACGAGCTTTCTGAGGAGCTGGGACAACTGGAGGCGCTGACCGAGCTGGTAGCTACCCGCCAACCACTTGCCGAAAATGTGCACGAGAAACACGACTTCATCGATGCACGCCAACGATGTCTGTAATGTTCATCGTAGACGCGCGTTCGTGTCGTCAACAAATACTTCCAACCATTTTGAAATGTTCCTTATTGTGATGAGGCACAGGCTGGTATTTGATCGACTCTGACGCCAGGATGATCTTGAGCCACAATATCAGTGTTCAAATTACAGCCGTAAAGTGACTTTTGTTTTTAATATTTGGGTAAATAAAATAATTTTACCCTCATTGAGCATAATCAACCACGTCAGCTTTAAATACATGAACGTTTACTGTATTTTTCTCTTTTAATTTCTCATACTAAATATCAGTGTTGCCTCACTGCCAAGCTATTTTTAGAACAGGGCCACTTGTGTCCTTGGGGCTAACGAGTAGCCGCATATCAAGAGGCAATTCGATTGGAGGAGATTCACTTCAAGGAGGCTCTCGATTATTCTTTTTTTTTTCAAGTCACACCAAAATGCCCACGTCGAATGGTGATGCCGTTTTGCAGTGGGTTGTTGTAGTTGTGCAGAAAACCTAGCCAACGCTTCAAATGGGCGAGGCTTGATCACTTGTCCCGGGCGCCAGGACCTGTCCGACAACCGACTGACGGAGCTCCCGTCGAGCCTAGGCCGCCTCTGCCGCCTGCAGAAGCTCCACCTGTGTCGCAACGAGCTCGGCCGTCTGCCCGACAGCCTGTCACTGCTCACCAGTAAGACTCCCGTTCGGGATGGGGCCGAGCCGGACCATGAAAAGCACATTTTTGGAACTGATTGTGTTTGCTTCTTCCCCCTACAGATGTGAAGCTGCTGGACTGTAGCAACAACCTGCTGAGCGACGTTCCCACCAGCATTTCGCAGATGGCAGCCCTAGAGCAGCTCTACCTGCGCCACAACAAGCTTTGCCAACTCCCGCTGCTTCACGCGCCCGTGCTCAAGGTGACACTTGAAAAGCCACAAAATGAAATGTTTTCAAAATAAGACCCCCAAAAAAACGTAACTTTGTTTTGAATCTCCATATTACATAGCCTACACATT
This sequence comes from Syngnathus acus, assembly GCF_901709675.1. NCBI lineage: Eukaryota > Metazoa > Chordata > Actinopteri > Syngnathiformes > Syngnathidae > Syngnathus > Syngnathus acus. The sequence continues at coordinate 11,665,350 of NC_051090.1, read as the reverse complement.
TGAAACTGTGTCAAAATAAAATACAAATATTAAGATTTCTATTTTTGGTTTGGAAAAAAAAGTGAAATATTTGATCAATATGAAATTGAAAAATGAAATTTTCAAATCATCCAATCCCTGGCGTTGAGCCAAAACCTGTTGAATCACAATTTGGTCACTTTAGTGTGTGTCAAAAATGTACACTATTAGACGGTCTCCTGAAGAGCGAGGGTTTAAGAGTGAGCATATGCGCTGCCAAGCACAATTTGACGCATTTGAACCGTCCGTCTGTCGCTTGCTAGGAGCTCTACGTGGGCAACAACCAGATCACCGGCATGTCCGGCGAGCACCTAGCTGGCTTGGGCGTCCTGTCCGTGCTGGAGCTGCGAGACAACAAAATCGGCGCACTGCCTGAGCAGCTGGCGGCGCTGGGCACACTCACGCGCCTCGACCTCACTAACAACAACATCGGCACGTGAGTCCCGCCTCCGCCCGTGCGGCTGTGCTTCGCAGACTCTGGCGCCGCTGACATCTGCGCGCGTGGCAGGCTTCCCGCGGCTCTCGGCCTGCTGCCCGAGCTGAAGATTCTGCTGCTGGAGGGAAATCCTCTGCGTGGGATCAGGAGAGACCTGCTGACGGTTTGTCCTCTCGGCAGCTCGGCTTTTGCCTCCGCGCTGTTTGTCTGTCCACCTAAAATTGGACAACGTTTGAGGGCGGCGCCTCAATGTACCGACCGGCTTTTGAAATTTGGATGAAGCGTACGTGGAAAGGAAAGTGTATTGAACAAACGCTGAGCGCCAAGCAAACGAATGACGCTGGACTTTTCCTTGACCACAGAAAGGAACCAACGAGCTTCTCAAGTACCTCCGAGGAAGAATTAAAGGTATGCTCGCACCTTCGCCGCATTCTGCTGACGCATTTACACGAGCTCGCCGATTGTGGCGTTCCGACCTGCTTGTGTGCTTTTTCAGAGGACCCCAAGAGCGCTGGCGACGTGCCAACCGCCATGACGCTGCCCAGCCAGGCCGATGTCAACGTGCATAACATCAAAATGCTCAAGTCGCTGGTGTACAGGTGAGTGAGCCAAGTCGGGAGACAGACAGCCCTCTGGAACCCGCAGCCGTGACCTTCTCGTGCGCCCGCTCAGTGACAAGAAGGCTGATCGCATCCCGGACGAGCTGTTCCTGGCCGCCGCCGAGCACACAGTCACCTCTGCCGACTTCAGCAAGAACCTGCTGAGCGAGGTGCCACCGAGGTGAGCGGAGGGGGGCGCGCCCGGTGTCAGACGCGTCGGTAAAGCGAGCGGCTCTGCGTAGGCTGGCTGACACACGGGCGTCGCTGACGGAGCTCAATGTAGCGTTCAACAGGCTGAGCTGCTGCGAGCCGCTCTGCTCTCTGGCCAACCTGCTGCACCTGGACCTCAGGTACAAGTCTGCCTTCATGCCACCATTTTCAACTCCATTTTGCATCTTTCTGATCCGCTTCTTGTACATGCGTGCGTCAGGAACAACCAGCTGAGGCATTTGCCGGCCGCGCTGAAGAACTTGACAAGACTTCACTCGCTCATCCTCAACTTCAACAAGTAAACAAACCTCATCAAAGCCGAGGCGGGAAGGTTCGGCCGGCCAGCTGACTGGATTGTGCTGCAGGTTCAAGTCCTTCCCAGAGGTTTTGTACGACATGCCGTCGCTGGAGACCATCCTGCTGGCCAACAACCAGGTGGCGAGCGTGGACCCCGCCCGCTTGCTGGGCCTGCTGTGCCTGTCCACGCTGGACTTGTCCAACAACGACCTGCTCAACGTGCCGCCTCAACTGGGCCTGTGCATCACACTCAGGTGGCCAACTCTTACCATTGGCTCGTCACATGCGAGGCTCACTCTGAACGACTCTTTTAAGATGGCTTTGGCACTTGGTAGTTTCTCAAAACTGCTGCGTTTATATTGTTCAGGTCTCTCAGTCTTGAGGGCAATCCTTTCCGGACGCCGCGAGCCGCCATCATGACCAAGGGAACGGACGCCGTGTTGGAGTACCTGCGCAGTCGCATTCCTGCATGAGCACCAGAAGTTTGTTGGTTTTCAAGCGCATATGGCCTCTGCTACCTGAATGCCTGCATGCAATGGGGAGTCAAAGACGCATGGGCTAACAGTTAGCATCTAAGTGGCAGTGTTGTATGGTAAATGTTTTGATTCAATGGTCGGAGATTAATGCCTTTGATTCCTTATATCACTGATATATTCTTTTGTCAAATGTAAATATTGGAATTGATATTTGTCTAATAAATAAGTAATCCCAGACTGTACACCATGAAGAAAGTTATCCTCAGACTCAAATTACATTACAGACATGGGAAAAACTAAGTTAACATTGCCACTATGTGTTCTCACTATTAAGATTTTTTTATTGAAATAAAAAATAAAAAACACAAATATAGTTGCTTTTTACTATTGAGTATTTTTATTTTATCTTATTAAAAATGAACATTATTACAGTGCCGTTAGTCTCTGAATTACAAATGTCCAATTATGCTAAAGCCTCGATGTCAAGCGCTAACAAATGAAAAATGACACATTCTGACTTAATTTATTGATGCACAGTATTACATTATATTGATCGATTTTGCAGTCGTACCGTTATTCTCTCGCTTACTATTTGAATGACGCATACATCGAAAACGCGTAACATGACTTCATTGGGATTTAGTGTAGTTCGTCCAATTTGAGTTGCCGTAGCATGACGTCATCAATAGTCGCAGTCTTAACACTGGAGTAGATGCACTACATCGAGCTGCTTCGGGCAGCGTCTTTCCCAATCCTAATAAGCCTTTGAAACTTTCCGTCAGCATGGCGTGGATAAACAACACACGTCGCGTGTTCATCTGGTAAGATTACTTTGAGTTTCTGTTCTTTTTTTGTTATATTCACGATTGGATAGCAAGGGTCACCTAAAAATCAGCAAGAGGAAAGGGCTTGATTTCAAATTGTAATATTCAGGGGTGAGAATTTACCGCGGGTCCGCGGATTTCCGTGTTTTTTTCCGTCGAAAGTATTTTCGTGAATCGTGTAAATCCGTTGAGAAAATTATTTTTTTTATATAAGGGGGGGTGGAGGGGTGAACGGCCTGCACATGGAATCAAAAACTTCCTTTCGATCGTGCGTACCACTCTGTTTGAAAAGACACGCTCCCAAGTCCCGTTGTCCGAATCAAACCTTTTAACTCCGGAATTGGTCTTCCTTTACTGATGACCTCCTGCTTCGACCGAAAATCCATAGTTGAAAATCGTTTGGATATGTAATTCTCCATTGTAAAACGAAATGTAAAAATGGAAGAAAAAAAAACCCCGAAAAAAAAAAAAACGAATGTAAAACGAAATAAATGGACGACTGCTCCTCAGTTATTCACTGTAAATTTGAACTGGAGATCTCTTATTCTACAGGTAGGCGCATGAGGCATCCCAGGATCCATAGCACCCCCTGCCATAAGGCTGGAGAACCTTTTTTTCGTAGCCTCCGTAAGGTCTCTTTTCAAAGCCGTTTTGTTCATCTAAAGCAGGGGTGGGCAATTCTGGTCCTCGAGGGCCGGTGTCCTGCATGTTTTATAGGTCTCCCTGCTGCAACACACCTGATTCAAATGATCAGGATTGTTATCCAGCTTCTGCAGACCTTGCTAATTATCTGACCATTTGAATCAGGTGTGTTGCAACAGGGTGACATAGAAAACATGCTGGACCTCGGGGACCGGAATTGCCCACCCCTAATCTAAAGAAACACGACGTTATAGACAGATGACAAAAAACACTAGATATTATATACATCAGCTTAACTACGGAAGTTAGTTAATATAGCCACAGTGTTTGAACACTTAAACAGCGACATAAAGACACAGAGCAGTTCAGTCTAACTCAGGGGTGGGCAAACTTTTTGACTCGCGGGCCGAACTGGGTTCTAAATTTGGACCGGAGGGCCGAACCAGGAGCAGATGGACGTAGTGTTTGTGTGAAGTAATATAAGCGACCTGTAAAGGTCATTGCATAAAAGATTTTGGCCTTTAGTAGGTAGTAAAGCATGGATATTCCAAACAAGTTTTTTGAAAACAAATGCATTTATTAACAGCATTAAAAAAAAAAATCACTAAAAAACTGCTATCAGTGATTCTCATAAAATACGACACTATTATTATGAATAACAGTTTCCATCACTTCAGTGCCTGCAGGTCAGATTAATGAAAAATGTTTATCTTATGAGATCACATCAAACAGCAAACATTCTGACCAAATATATCATCTTGAAGAATCGGTGAAAGCATACATCCAAATAAAGTACCGTATTTTCCGCCCTAAAAGGCGCACCTAAAAACCTAAAATTTTCTCAAAAGCCGACAGTGCGCCTTATAGGCCAGTGCGCCTTATATATGGATCAACTGATGAATTTGTTGATCCATACTGGTTGTACACAGTGCTCTGCCAAAATGTTTCAGTACGTTTTAGTACGACTAGTAAATTACAAGGTCGCATCGCTTCCCAGCATTACGGCAACTGTAGTCAGGGGGCGTCACCGAATAGCTGTTGTACCCGCGAGGCTATTTCATGTCAAAATAGGCTGCTCTGTTAATGTTTCGAGTAAATCTACGGATCGATATGGAAGGGAAACATAGGTAAGTAGTACCAATGCGTTAGATCAAACTTTAGTCAGTTCCGATCATTTTATAGGAGATCGTTTGAGAAACGCGATTGTTTACACTTTGCTGAGGCTCATGGGAGATTGCGAGCTGAGGCTCGTGAGACTTTGCGGATGGCTAATGCTATTGCGATAGCTGCTATACGTACCAGGCTATTTCATGTCAAAATAGGCTGCTCTGTTAATGTTTCGAGTAAATCTACGGATCGATATGGAAGGGAAACATAGGTAAGTAGTACCAATGCGTTGGATCGAACTTTAGTCAGTTCCGATCATTTTATAGGAGATCGTTTGAGAAACGCGATTGTTTACACTTCGCTGAGGCTCGTGAGACTTTGCGGATGGCTAATGCTATTGCGATAGCTGCTATACGTACCAGGCTATTTCATGTCAAAATAGGCTGCTCTGTTAATGTTTCGAGTAAATCTACGGATCGATATGGAAGGGAAACATAGGTAAGTAGTACCAATGCGTTAGATCGAACTTTAGTCAGTTCCGATCATTTTATAGGAGATCGTTTGAGAAACGCGATTGTTTACACTTTGCTGAGGCTCATGGGAGATTGCGAGCTGAGGCTCGTGAGACTTTGCGGATGGCTAATGCTATTGCGATAGCTGCTATACGTACCAGGCTATTTCATGTCAAAATAGGCTGCTCTGTTAATGTTTCGAGTAAATCTACGGATCGATATGGAAGGGAAACATAGGTAAGTAGTACCAATGCGTTGGATCGAACTTTAGTCAGTTCCGATCATTTTATAGGAGATCGTTTGAGAAACGCGATTGTTTACACTTCGCTGAGGCTCGTGAGACTTTGCGGATGGCTAATGCTATTGCGATAGCTGCTATACGTACCAGGCTATTTCATGTCAAAATAGGCTGCTCTGTTAATGTTTCGAGTAAATCTACGGATCGATATGGAAGGGAAACATAGGTAAGTAGTACCAATGCGTTAGATCGAACTTTAGTCAGTTCCGATCATTTTATAGGAGATCGTTTGAGAAACGCGATTGTTTACACTTTGCTGAGGCTCATGGGAGATTGCGAGCTGAGGCTCGTGAGACTTTGCGGATGGCTAATGCTATTGCGATAGCTGCTATACGTACCAGGCTATTTCATGTCAAAATAGGCTGCTCTGTTAATGTTTCGAGTAAATCTACGGATCGATATGGAAGGGAAACATAGGTAAGTAGTACCAATGCGTTAGATCGAACTTTAGTCAGTTCTGATCATTTTATAGGAGATCGTTTGAGAAACGCGATTGTTTACAGAGGGCTCGTTGGTTATTGGCTAGTGGATGCATACCGCAACCCTAGTCAACCTCAGTTTGATGCAGTATAGCTTCTATTTTATGCGCCTTATAATCCGGTGCGCCTTATATATGGACAAAGTTTTCAAATGGGCCGTTCATTGAAGGTGCGCCTTATAACCCGGTGCGCCTTTTAGGGCGGAAAATACGGTAATCAAAACGGCAACACGGTGAGGGGTATCTGAACATCAGAGCAGAGTTTTAACTCACAAACACCTGGTAACAGAGGTGAGGAAACGGGAAACACTTCCTTAAAGTAAGCCTTAAGAACTTTACAGGTTAAGATTAGTCGCAAACAGTTGGTGCATCAATGTCCTTGAGCATCCTGCATTGTTTGAAAATGAGAATGGTCGCTAGTTTCAATCCCTGCTATGTGTACAAATCATATTCAAAATGCATTTTTTTTACAACAAACTTGAGAGCCTCCCCTTCATTTTCAGTAGGAACAGTGTTGTTGGTCTCCCTTTTTTGCTAGTGCATCATAGTCTGGAGTAAAATTTGTTGTGGCAATTCTTAGGAGAGATCCGTTTACCTCGATCTGTGACGGGTTGATGTGGCTGAACGTCACGTCGCGTACGTCGAGCCAAATTGGCCACTCTTTTAACATTCGGCACTCACTTCTTTTCTTCGGGCCACTCATTTTAATGGAAGGATTCCAGGGGAAGGTTTGTGGGTGGCTTTAGCGTAAAACTGTATCTGAAAGCTCAGCGAGCGAATTACAAGAATGCTGTCGTCACAGCCCACGCTCTAAATTCGGGACTGATACAAATAGAGCGCGAGTGCGCCATGTCCGTACTACTGAGTACGTACGTACACGCACTTGTGAGTGTGCACCGAGCTTTCTGACACGGCTTCCGGTAGTAAATGCGCAGGCGAGCGGTTCCCCATCTACTGGGGAAACGCAGTCATTGCAGGCAAAATGACAAAAAAAAAAAAAAAAGATTAATAATACAATTAATTCAGGGTTGGCGGGCCGGATTAAACGGTCCCGTGGGCCGAATGTGGCCCGCGGGCCGTAGTTTGCCCACCCCTGGTCTAACTGCATAGCCTGTCAACGTAGGCAGCCGTGTGATTACGCAATCCTCAGAGGAGGCTAGGCAGGAAGTTGGCTCCTCCCAGCGAATCGTCCTCGGTTTTAAAACAACTATAAAAATTCAGCGATTTTAGTTCAAAATGATACAAAACTATTGAAATTAAAAGGAAAATGACTTAAAAACAATTGAATTTGTTTTTCCCCTTTTCATGATGGCAGGGGAGGCGTGGCCTCCCGTGCCTCCTCTGACCGCACGTCCCTGTGTGTGTGTATATATATATATATATATATATATATATATATTAGGGGTGTAACGATTCATCGATACACATCGATTAATCGATATAATGCTCTACGATTTATTGGCATCGATGCTAAACGTAAACATCGATTTATATCGCCGTGTTTGACCTCGGACATTAGACGCGACTTTATTTTGAAATCCAGTTCATTGTTGCTTGCTTCCTCTTTCCGGGAGCAGTACGCGGCGTGTTGTGTTGTGAGCAGAGCAGGCACGTGAAAGGGGAGCCGACAACTACGCGGCTCCTGGGCTGGTGCTATGGCTAGTGTCCAAGAAGACGAGGAAATTCGCTCCCCTTTGGGCTTCAAGTCATTCGTTTGGAAGCACTTTGGATTCCAAAGAAAAGATGGCTCAACGGACAATTAAAATTATTGTAAATAAATAGTTCAGTAATGCACTTTAAAGTTAATGGTATTACAAAAAAAGAAAGAATATTAATTTTTCTTTACTTATATGAGAAAAAATATAGGAATTTGATCAAGTTCAGTGTTAAAATAAGCACTTTGTATACTACAATACTCTTGTAATTTCCTAAATAAAGAGTTTGCAGTACCTTGTTGATTTTGCGTATGAATTGTTATAAATCAGGATATTGTTCTATATTTTTTATTTAAAAAAAATATATATATATCGATCGTGGAGCACTATATCGTGATGTATCGTGAATGAATCACAGGATATCGGCAAATATCGTATCGTGGTTCTTTGTATCGATATGATATCGTATCGTGACAAAACCCGCGATTTACCCGCGATTTACACCCCTAATATATATATATAGAATATATATATATATATAACCATTCCGTGCAAATGGTTCTGAACGGCCGACGGTGTCGTCGTAATTGTGACTTTTTCCTCAGGTGTTCTGCGAGGTCCCTCGCACTCACGCCGCCCGCTCGCCTCAACTCCAACAGGACGTCGGTGGTGCGCTGCGGTCGACAGAAATACGAGTGCTCGTACCCGGCGATGCTGGTGCGGCCAGACGGCTCCACCGTCAACATCCGATACAAAGAACCCAGACGCATCCTCATGGTTAGCGACGGCGCCCGTACGCTGCTTCTGTTGTCTCCGCGTTTTCACTTGGTTTGTGTTTTTGCCAGATGCCGGTCGATCTTTCCACACTGTCGGAGGAGCAGCGGCGTAGTCGCCAGAAGAGGCGTGACGTCAAGAAGACAGTAAAAGGGACCGCGGTCGACTATGAGGACGACTTCAAGGTGGACGCGTACAGCCGATTCTGGGACAAGACGAAATAGGGAGAAAACGCTTGCCCTTAAGATTGTAAATTGTATGAATATTTGGGTTTGCTTTTTGTTCATCAATTGATTGAAATAAACATTGTGACTAAGGCTGGGTGTCATGGCCAATTTCCTAAATCAATTCGATTTTGATTCTGAATGTTCTGAATCGATTAATTGCGATTCGGTTCGGGTCGAATCGATTCAACCTGCCCTTAAATAATGAAAACAGCTCACCTCTGTTGAAAAATACACATGACTTTATTGTTTTCTCGTCAGGTTTCAGGTTCAAACATGAATTAAACTTGACAATTCACATTAACTGTACAAAAAGATTTGTCAGTCTGAAAAGTGCAAGTGACTGCACATTAACAACAATTTGCATAAAGGCATTGAACCAAACTTTTGATTACAGGCAAAATAACAAAACTGAAAGTAAAATTCACCTCTCAAGGCAAATCCTGTTACTGTTGTAAATTTGACAGTATACATCGTGGGGATAACTGTTTCAGTCAGATGTTTACGTTCCACCATAACGTACTGTGGCTCGAGCACCTGAATGAGCCGCATGAAGCCTTCATTTTCCACTAAGTATGGACGTAAATCTTTGCAAACAAAATTTACAATGGCCTGTGTTAACCAAAATGATAATCGAACCTAAATAAATAAATTTTTTCAAACATTATCCAACCATCACAAATATAAATGTGCAATGTTTTTAAATCATATGTTTAAAAATGTAAAACTATACATACAGTATTAAAAAATGGGGGCTATTTAATAGAACAAAACTACTACGTTACAATATAAATATATACATATTTTATGTAGGACATATCAAACAAAACAACCATCTCGGCAAAACACAACAATATAAACATCACTCTTGTGGGCTTTTGGTAGCCCCCTTTGCTACTCAGCGCTGGAGCCCGTTTTAATTTTAAAGCCATTGCGTTCCTTGTTTCATCATCCGTGGCCTCCGTGTGTGTCACCAACAGCTTCTACAAAGATGAACTCGATGTACATCAGGCACCACCCTTTGTAGACCTTGGGATTACTCTGTAAAAGAAATATGAATATGGGGGGAAAAAAAACACAACTACCTGTAAAATTGTTTTTCCTTGATGCATTTCATGTCAGTCGCACATTTCGAACATAAAGCAATCGCACAGGAACGAACAGAGTTTTTATTTTTTTTATTTACCAGCGCTATCAGAGCAGTCTTCCTGAGGGCTTTCTGCACGAGTCACACGAGCACGCATATTGAACGTTGTCATTGTCATTTGTGGAGAGTCTACAACAGAAAAAAATGTCAACATTGAGCGCAGCCACATCGTAAGCCTTCACTGTTGTCTTTTTTTAATCTACAGTACAGATATTGAATCACAACCAGCTCAGTGACCTAGTGGTAGAGTGTCCGCCCTGAGACTGGAAGGTTGTGGGTTCAAACCACGGCTGGGTCATACCAAAGACTATAAAAAGAAAAATGGGACCCATTTCCTCCCTGCTTGGCACTCAGCATGGAAATGGGGGATTAGATCACCAAATGATTCCTGAGTGCGGCACCGCTGTTGCTCACTGCTCCCCTCTCCCCTCTCCCCCAGGGGATGGATCAAAATCACACGGGGATGGGTTAAATGCAGAGAACAAATTTCACCACACCCAGATGTGTGTGTGACGGTCATTGTGACTTTAAGTTTTAATCATACCAGTCCATGGTCTTCAAATCAGCGGCCTCATAACATAAGACTGCTTTGCAATCTGTATACAAGGAATTATGAACAGTGTCTCAGAAGAGTGGAATTAAGAGTAGACAAAATTGAATTGAGGACTTTTTGTCTTGTAAATCAAGCAAAAACATAACTGAAAATTCAGTAACTTTGACAGTACAGCAATTAAACCAAACAGAAGCCTACAGGTTCCATTTGTAAGCTATCAAGAGTGTGTGCGGGGGACATCCAAATTTTTGACTAACCAATTCTAAGCTTAATCATTCTGTCATTCAGTCTTGCATCCTGTTTGTCATTTATTTCCTTGGACATCATGTCAAAGGTCTCTAGATCAGTCATGGGCATCGTCCACTCTCCGCGTCACATTCTGAACGAGAGTTGAGGCTCCTCAGCCCAGGGATTGCCAGAGGGGGCTCCACGATGACCTGCAGAAGCTCTGATAATGAAGAGAAATAGAAATAAAATACTCACTTAAATTACTGCAGCTATGACCTCTTTTTAAATGACTAATGCCGACAAAAAAACCTCCCTGTCATGGGCGTTTCACTCATTTCCTAGCTGTTGAAGAATGAAGCAAATGTTAGCTGCAAGATTCAAATGAACCATTCTCCAATGATAAACTTTGCCCTGTTTGAAAAGAAAAATGGTGGCATTCTGTCTGTGCCTTTGAATGTGGTGCAAATTAATTTGACTGTTGTACATATCCAATCACATTATTTTAAAATAGTACTGAGAAAATTGCTTGCGCTACAAGTTGTTATCCAAATGATGAAAATGTACAGGGTAAACCTGGGTTTTATTTTGCACTTTGACATCCGCCATGGTTTCCGGAGTGTGAAAGTCAAGGCAATGAATGACATGTCATAAATGCAAGTTCCATATTGAAGATTGCAATTACAACATACACTTTTTGCATATGCGCGACAGTAGCTAAGCATACATAAGTATATTCAAACCACCAATAACAGATCAATTTCCAAAGATAACGCAAGGCAGTTGTGATTACTTCTACAATCAAGAATAAATCAATCTGTACCTTGTGGAGTCCGGTCAGTTTTTAATACAGATGCTCCTCTTATCTCCAGGCTTGGAGTCTGAAAAGGGGAAAGGGAAAAAGAAGAGGTTTGATTTGACAATTCACCCATTAACCCAGTGCTTCTCAATTATTTTCTGTTACGCCCCCCCTAGCAAGAAGAAAACTATTCGCGTCCCCCACTCCCCACCGTGACTATCCATCTCTGCATAACATTTTATCCTAATTAACATTAAAGAAAAAAAGAAAGACATATGGTCAAACTTACAAAGAATAACTTTATCAAATCGTGTTTAAAGTCTGCAACAGAAAAGATTTTAAGTGCATCAATGCCTGAAATTAAGAATAAATAAATCCTTGTTTAAACTGTAAACATGTTTGACCAACTAATTGCACCATTGCAAAATTAAATCAAATCAATAAAAAACGTACATAAGCAATAAACAGACAGTCTTTGTTGCTGTCAGTTGCTTCATCAAACTGTAAGGCAAAACGTTTGTCTTTGAGTTTATCTACCAGCTGTTCTTGAAGATCGTTAGCGATGTCATCTATACGTCTGGCGACAGTGTCATTGGACAGAGGGATAGTTTTTAGTTTTGCTGCACTGGCGTCGTCCAGCATGACAGAGACCATGTCTAATGCTGCAGGCAGTATTAGCTCCTCTGCTATGGTGTGGGGCTTTTTGCACTGCGCGATTTGGTACGCCACCTTATATGATGCTAACAGCGCTCGATGGTTTACTGAAGTAGCCTTCACAAAACGGGATGACTGTTGGCCATATTCAGCACGTTTTCGCTGAAAAAACTCAAGTGGCTTATCGGCGTGATCGGGGTGTAACGTATTTAAGTGACGCGCCAATTTATTTGGCTTCATGCTGTCCGCTGCGAGCATTTTTAGACACAGCAGACACATCGGTCTTTCCTCTTCTCCAACTGTACTCACAGTGAAGCCAAGCGCTAAATACGCTTCGTCGTATTTCCTCGTCTTAGCTTTCGGCTGACTTTCTTTTGTTTCATTATCTTTGTTTCTCTCCGCTTTTCTTTTCATCCCTGTTAAAAACTGTTTCATGTTGGTGGTTATGTTGAATAACGGAGGCTATAGAGGCTTTGCAGCTGACGTCATCAAGCTACCCACATTAGCTTGGCGGCCATCATGGCGGTCAACTTTTCAGTGCCGGTCAACGACTCACACACGCTTTCTTGTTATATCTGCTGCTATTTGAGCTTAAAAATGCCGGATACCTGCTGTGCTGTTGGATGTAGCAATAGACGAGGCGATAAACCAAATCTTAGCTTCTATAGATTTCCGGCGAACATGAAAAAACGTGATAAATGGATCGCGGATATTCGTCGTGAACGATGGAAACCTACGATTTACACAAGGATATGCAATGAGGACTTCATATCAGGTATGTAAACAAACTATTCACCCCTGATTTGTTTCACAAAATGTGAAATAATACAATATGGGATGATACAAATATGATTGTTGAAAATGCTGGGTGCATTTTTAGAAAGGCAGCAAGAGCAGCAAGGCAGGGAATGGGATGATTTCTTCAGTTCACCCCCCCGTTTTTATTTTGTGTTTATTTTTTCATGATGCTTGAAAACGTTATCAATGTAAATATTGAATTATATTTATTGGTTAAGTTTTCAAGCCAATCAGATGTGGCATCATGCAAAAATAAACAAATAATAAAAATGGTAGCAACTTGAACAGACAGGTACAGTATCTGAATGATTTCACTCTATTCAGTTTTTTAATATGTCAAGTTATGAAATGCCATTACAAAACAAATCGACGAGGTAATTATAAATATCTGGATATGAGCGTTCAGGCAGGTCGGCTGTTGCAAAATGCTCGGGCGATTTTAGCATGCTTCTCGGTAAAAGGTACGGATCCGTTGTGCCAACAAGGTTCAACTTCTCTCTGTGACGATTCTTGGAGTCTTCATCCAAATGCCTAACTTCGTTGGATAGCAAATCAGCCATAATTCGGAAGAAATCGGTGAAAACGTAGCGCAGAAATCAGACAATCCATACAAACACGTAGGAACGAGCTGACTAGTTGACCGCCAAGATGGCGGCATAACACAAAATCACGTGATAAAACCACGTGACTGCAAAGCCTCTATAGACGGGACGCAGTCGGAGCTTTCTGTTGACTGAACACTGCTAACCAAGGCAAACCTGTTGTCTTGTAAGTCGTAAAATGTTGCACTGTCGCAAACGTGACAGAAGTAACAATGAGAGCGCCACTGCCGCCTACTGTAGTAAATGCGCAATTACACTTTATTCTAGTACTGCCAAAAAAAAAGCCTGTTCCCCAGGGTCACACGCGCCCCCCCAGGTATTGCACCGCGCCCCCCCAAGGGGGGCGCGCCCCACTATTTGAGAAGCACTGGTCTACATCAACAACAACTGGTGCAAAAATGCTAGATCTGTCGCCAGCTTCTGCTCTTCGGACATCGAGCTTTTGACTGTTAACTGCAGACCCTTCTACCTGCCCAGAGAGTTTACTGTTGCTAGCATCACGGCTGTGTATGTGCCTCCTAGCGCTAATACTAAAGAGGCCATGAGTGTTCTCTATCAGACAATCAGTGAGCTGCAATCCACGCACACAGAGGGTGTTTTCATCATTGCTGGGGACTTCAACCAGGCCAACATGAAGACTATTCTCCCTCATTTTTACCAACACGTGGATTTTCCAACTCTGGGAGAGAACACTCTGGACTTGGTTTACACCAATATAAAGGATGCATTCAGAGCAGCCCCCCGCCCCCACCTCGGCTCTTCAGACCACCTATCTGTTATGCTAATCCCTGCATACAGGCCCCTGCTGATCAGAGCAAAACCCACAGTGAAGCAGGTGAGGGTGTGGTCTGAGGGGGCCATGGAGGCACTCCAGGACTGCTTTGAGTGCTCTGACTGGGACATGTTCAAATCAGCAGCAACATATGACAATCAGATCGACATTGATGAGTACGCCATGACTGTGTCAGCCTACATCAACAAATGCTCCGAGGACGTCAGCACCACTAAGAACATCATCACCCGAGCCAACCAACGACCCTGGATGACTGAGGAGGTACGTCATACGCTACGATCACGGAACTCAGCCTTCAAGTCTGGCGACAAGGAGGCACTGAGGACAGCGAGAGCCAACTTGAACCGTGCCATCAGGCTAGCGAAGCGAAGCCACAGTCGAAAAATTCAGGATTTTTTCCACGACGCCAATAACACCAGGAGTATGTGGCAAGGCATACGGGCGATCACGGACTACAACTTACCCTCCCCCCCGGTGGGTGAGGTTGATGCTGACTTCCTAAATGGTCTAAATAACTTCTTTGGGCGTTTTGAGGCACTAAACAGCACTCCTGCAGTTAAAACTGTTCCCCACCAGGAAGAGGAGGCCCTCTGCCTTGACTCAGTCGACGTGTGGAAGACTCTGAGAAGAGTCAACCCACGTAAGGCCCCAGGCCCCGACAACATACCTGGGCGGGTGTTCAAGGAATGTGAAGGCCTTGCTGGCTGGTGTCATCACAGACATTTTTAACATCTCGCTGGACCAAGCCAAAGTGCCAGTATGCTTCAAGGCTGCCTCCATCATTCCGGTGCCGAAGAAACCTCAAATCACCTCATTGAATGACTACAGACCTGTGGCACTGACTCCCATCATGATGAAGTGCTTCGAAAGGCTGCTCAAAGAACACATCGTCTCCAGACTCCCCCCAACATTCGATCCGTTCCAGTTTGCCTACCGGCAGAACCGCTCTATTGAGGATGCCATCTCCTCCGTTCTTCACCTGAGCCTGGCACACCTGGAGGAGAGGAACGCCCACGTGCGGTTGCTGTTCCTGGACTTCAGCTCAGCGTTTAACACCATCATTCCACAACATCTGGTGGAAAAACTGGAACACCTGGGCTTCAGCACCCCCCTTCGAAACTGGCTGCTAGACTTCCTCACCAACAGACCTCAGTCAGTCCGGGTCGGACAGAACACCTCAGATGTCATCACCCTCAGCACAGGCTCCCCTCAGGGCTGCGTCCTGAGCCCCCTGCTGTTCATCCTGATGACACACGACTGCGCCCCCAGGTTCACCACCAATCACATCGTGAAGTTTGCAGACGACACAACGGTGGTGGGCCTCATCAGGGACAACAACGACCTGGACTACAGAGAGGAGGTGGAGCAGTTGGTGGGCTGGTGCAGAGAAAATAGCCTGATCCTGAATGTGGAGAAGACGAAGGAGATCATCGTCGACTTCAGGAAGAACCAGCCTCACCACGCTCCACTGATCATCAACAGCTCAGCTGTGGAGGTGGTCAGCAGCACTAAATTCCTGGGAGTCCACATCACAGACGACCTCACCTGGACTGTGAACGCCACAACACTGGTCAAGAGGGCACAGAAGCGCTTGTACTTCCTGCGGAGGATGAGGAGAGCCCACCTGCCCCCACCCATCATGAGGACGTTCTACCGAAGCACCATAGAGAGCATTCTGACAAGCTGTCTCTCGGTGTGGTGTGGAGGTTGCAGCGCCTCCGATTGGAAGAACCTGAGGAGAGTGGTGAGGACAGCAGAAAGGATCATCGGGGCTCCTCTTCCCTCCATTCAGGACTTGTCATCCCAGCGCTGCGTGTCCCGAGCCCGTAATATTATCAGTGACCCATCACACCCCCACCATGGACTGTTCTCCCTGCTGCCCTCTGGGAAGAGGTTTCGCAGCATCCGCTGCAGTCCACCAGGTTCTGCAATAGTTTTTTCCCTGCTGTCGTCAGACTGTTGAACATTCAAACGTAGCATTCCTCTGCACACTTGTAAATACTGCTTTTGTCTCCTGCACTGTTTACATACTTTATCACTGCTGCACTTTGTACTTTATACTTATCTTATTTCATATTTTTATATAGAATGTCACTTTTTAACCAGCTGCAATACCACTACATTGTTGAAAGCCGTATGCAACGAAATTTCGTTTTGTGTACACCTAGTGTTGACAAAATGACAATAAAGTTTGTCTAAGTCTAAGTCATAAAGAGGAGATAGCGGAAGAGGAGTCCAGAATTGGTGGAGGACTGTAACTGGGCCTTCTACGTAACTCTCCTCGCGAGCAAAAGGAATACTGGTTGTCTTCTCCTCTTAGACCTGACAAAAACAATCACTCTTCATAGAAACACTGAACTTTCGTTTTCAATCTTTTGTGAATCTCTCGCTGCAGGTCGATGATGGACAAAACAGATTCAGACTAATGGTCTTGCAAAACACGATGGTCCTGGACTTGATGTCTGCAGCACGGGGGGCGCGCCCCACTATTTGAGAAGCACTGCATTAACCGCTGTTGACATGACACAACACAATTTTAACTTTTGAAGTGATTTGCCTTAGAGTTCCAAGGCCTGTTGAGCGCAAAACAAAGTTCGGTGCACATATTGATGACATCAGAAGATAAACACCGACTTTTTCACGTGCCACTCCTTGAGCTAAATCTGGAGTCACAAATCCATGGGTAAAAAAGGGAAATTACATCTTTGCCATTCCATCATCCCAAAGCTCATCCGGAGTGAATGGTTTTGTAACTTTTTGTACCCTGCGAATAACCCCCTTATCAGTTAATTATCTGATATGTCACCATTGAGGGACTTAATATTAAACTACTTATTGGAACAGGAAGATGGGGTACAGAGCTTGCTCTACCCACTCTGCGCATCAACTGGTATTGCATTGCACCTGGGACTGGTGCACCTTCTAATGTTGGTCAATTGAAATGCAAATTCAATAAAACACAGCTAGGACCGTTCAGATGCTGTTTGACTCATGAGCACTGCTCAGTTTTTCATGGCGGGCCTTGCACAAGAAAACAAGGCCTTCAAGGACAGCCAGACGGACACTTGGCCGAAAAACATTTGCTCTACTGCTCACGAGTTCCAGTGAGTCAAACCCAGGTTGCGACCATCACCAGAGGCTTGTCACATTAGCTCATTGGCGGTGGCATGCTCCACCATTGAGCCTGTGACCTCTTATGCCCAGTGAGTAGTACACACACACACTTCTAACTCACTAGTACCATCACGTCATTCGCCAGTTTACAAATGGCACTGTCATCTAACAGAGAGGATGTAAAATAAGTGGTCGCGTGCCCCGGCCTAAGAAGTCATACTTACTTGACAGGAGAGGCAACGTGATCACGAAGGTGGTTCATCCAGCGTGAGGTGTGCCCATTGCACTGAGGGTCGTGTTGACCCCTGCGAGTTCTCCAAATGCAGCAATTTCGACTGCATAGTTTGTAAGAACGGGGAAGTGCGTCCGTGCTCTCCCTGGTTCGGTTGTTAAATACAGAGTCCTAAACCAAATGAGCCCGTTCGCTTTTGATGTTGCTCATCTTCAGTGGCCACATGACCCTTTGGTACAGTGTGAAGTTGTAGCACCAAAATTTGTGCTTTCCCGGTAGCTGGCTCTTGTCGATGATCGCCAGGCCTTCTGCGAGTTGTTTCTTCTTCGTTACATTATAAACAAGGCGGTGTAGGACAGCACTAACCTGATTGCTGGTGGGGAAACCGACTATGTATCCTCCGATTTCAAAGTTTTAATATAATTGTCAAGAAAATTTCATACAGAATCACAAGAATTAGGTAGTGTGGCCGAGCGGTGCTGAATTTAAGCACCAGTCTCTCCTGAGGCGTGGGTTCAAATCCTGCCACTTCTGCATCAATTCAGGTCTGTTCTTCTTGCTCAGTGCAGCCGTAAAGTATCAAGACCCTTCAAAGGTCTTTGCGAAATTTCAATCATTACCTTTATTCTAACCTGGAGTACCCATTTAATAGGTAACTACACTGTGTATTTGGATTGAGAATGGTGAAAGA
This sequence comes from Syngnathus acus, assembly GCF_901709675.1. Taxonomy (NCBI): domain Eukaryota; kingdom Metazoa; phylum Chordata; class Actinopteri; order Syngnathiformes; family Syngnathidae; genus Syngnathus; species Syngnathus acus. Next base: position 11,647,192 of record NC_051090.1, on the reverse strand, counting down.
AGGCACATACTATATGCCTCATAAACTGTATGCATTGAGGATGGGTCGACTTCCATGCAGCACAACCAACGTGTGGAAAATATTATCCGCACATTTCTTTTCAAAAGCATGACTTGAAAGAAGGTCCGAAGCTTTCCAAAGGTCACAAGGTCCAAATGGCAGAGGATGGTTTCGATCCATCGACCAGGTCCCGCTGCGCCACTCTGCTGCTCAGTGCTGGTCATTCATGATGTCCTCTAATCGGCAAACAAGCATTCGGTTCCAACTCGCAACTGGATGCTGTCATTCATATTGTTTCACCTCTGTTGTGTACAGGCTTCATTACATTATGAACAAAGCTCAGTAGGGCAGCTATAACCTGGATGCTGGTGGAGAAACCAACTTTTGATTGATTGATTGATTGATTGATTGATTGATTGATTGATTGATTGATCGATTGATTGATTGAACACTTATTGATCTGGGGGTGGGGAAATTCAGGCCCCAGCAGTATTCATACCACAGAGCGGGGATATAAAAGACACAGATGGCATGAGCGCAACTCAATAGGCTCTTATAAGGCGCCACAAAGTCAAAGTCTGCTTTATTGTCAATTTCTTCACATGTCAAGACACACAAAGAGATCGAAATTACGTTTCCCACTATCCCACGGTGACAAGACATATTACACAATATACATACAAGTAAGCAGCACAAAAAGTAAAAACAAGAAGGCACAAACAATGAATAAATAAGAGCGATGAATAAATAATAAATAAACAAATAACATAAATAAATAAATAAATAAATAAATAAATAAATAAGAGGAACAAAATGGAGCAAGTGTGCATACAGTCAGAATATAGTGCAAAAGTGCAGGACGTTATGCAGCCGAGGGTGGAGGGGGGAGAGAGTTCAGGATCCTAACAGCCTGGATATGAAGCTGTTGGTGAGTCTGGTGGTGCGGGAGTGTAGGCTTCTGTAAAGAAAGCCAGTAAGTGCGAAAGTTAAAAGCCATCAAAGCAAAGCAACAAGGAAAAAAAAAAGGAACAGCGGCCAACCAGCCCCCCTCAATATCAAAGAACATCCCAAAACAGACAAAATGGCCTCCACGGGGTCCATAAACAGGTGTAAGGGCAGTCAAGTTCAACGGCGCCCAATGGACCGTGGTCGTGAATCGGTAAAACATCACAAAAACAGGCAAATGTGTGAGCAGCGTCCTGGGCACCCAGTCGGGGCACGTGCAGATGGTCACCATGGGCCTGGCACGGCGAAGGTCGTTGGTTCCGACGAGCACGAGGGAGCGGACTCCCCACAGGGGTTGCGGCTGCGAGGCCAAGGCGAGAGACCCGGTCAGCTCCGGCCGGATGAGCAGGAAGCCGTCGTAGAGTTACGCCAGTCCCGACCGATGTGCGTAGCCATCCCGGTCCCAGGGAAAAAAAAAACCCCGATCCGAAGCGATCTGCACACGCCGAAGTGCAGTAGAAGGCACCAGCATCGCCGAATGGACAAATAGAAAGAAAGAAAAAGGAGAAAAGAAGGAAAAATAGTGAAAAAGAGAGAACATTGCTGGGAGGCTGCCACTCAGCGGCGCCATACCAAAAAAAAAAAAAATTCTCTAGCTTCACGTTTTAATAGAATTGTCAACAAAATACAATGTAAACGATGCAGGTGGTAGGTAGTGTGGCCGAGCTGGATTAGGTGCTGGATTAGGACTCCAGTCTCTCCTGAGGTGTGGGTTCAACTGCCACTTCTGCATCAGTTCTGCTCTTTTCTTCTGTCCCAACTCTTTTCGGCGCAGCCATTAGGTACATATGATGACCTTGGTAAGTTCTTTGCAAAATATCAATCTTTGCCTTTCATGTTCAATGGGACTACCCATTTAAAAGGTACCTACACTCTGTATTTGGATAGAGACTGCTGAAAGGAGACTCATATGCCTCGTGAACCACATTGATTACTGCGGGTGAAGAAGAGTGAACAAATAAGTCGGTAGACAAGTTTGCCGATTTATTAGTGCCCAGAAGAGCAGCACTCTGTTCCGTACTGTACCCGTCGGTGAGAATAGGTAGACAGGGAAGCCTGTAAGCGAGTCCGTCAATCGTATTTTCCATCGCTTCTCGGCCTTTTGGCTAAGATCAAGTGTAGTATCTGTTCTTAGCTGGCTAGGAAGGCGATCACCTCTACTGAGTCGCAAGTTCTCAGCCTGACGTGGCAGTGAACTTGACTCACTTTGTGGAGGAAATAGTGACATAGCATTGTTTTACAAATAACCTTATACTTTTGTTACAGAATCTACTGTAGTAAGTTACTTTAATTTACTTTGTGTTATTTTGTAGTTGTTTGGTATTTTTTAAGTGTTTCTTTCCTTTTGTCTAAATGTCTTTAAGTGGTGCTTCCACTATGGCGGCTCCCCATGCTGGAATTGTTCCTGGCGGGTCCCCATTCAACAATGGGAGGACCCTCAGGGCTTCCAGGGCCTGAAACATCTCCCATCAATGATAGTTTTGGGAGAAAACCGAGGCTACATATATTATCAGGGCCAACCCAAGCTCTGCCGCAAGTGTGGACAGCATGAGCACTTTGCAGAAGCGTGTGAGCAAATAATATGCCGGAAATGTAGAGTAATTGGTCACACTTTTGAAGAGTGTACCAATGGCAGAAAGTGCAATCTCTGTGGAGAAACTGATCATCTCTACAGAAAGTGCCCAGTCTTTTGCCAACAAACTGAAGGCGGGGAGAGAAATGACACAGGTGAAGGAAAATGATGGTAACAAATATTTTGGAAATTCAAATTTCCCTCCAAGGCCTGTGATTAGTGGAGAGGAAACAGGTGAGGGCGGAACAGGTGAGGAGGAAACAGGTAATGAGGGAACAGGTGACGAGAGAACAGGTAACGAGGGAATAGATGAGGAGAGGGAAGGGAAGGGGCATGTGTCACCCCCACCAACAGAGAACGCAAAGGAAATTGATGGAGTAGAAGAAATGCCTCCAAGTAGTGGAGAGGAAACAAGTGAGGAAAAGGAAGGGGAGAGGCATATGGTAAGCACACACATGGAAAGTGACATGTCACAAGAAATAGCCACAGATGAGTTGAGTGCATACACCCAGATTCCTCGTGCGCAAAAAGCTAAAAGACTCGCATCTGAACGGTCCTCTGAATTGCCGTCGACGTCAGAGAGGGAAGCCTGGTAGCCCACATAGTGAGCTGAATGAGTCCAGAGTATTCCCTTCCGACCCACTGAATGAAATATCCTTTTTAAATATATGCCTACAATCGACACCCAAAAGCCGCAATACCATGAATTTAAGGTTGAGGGAGAGACCGTCACCAGACGCGACCAGGAGAGGTCGCCGGCGGCCAAGATCTGCCTGTGGTACCGCAATAAAGGAGGAATTTCTGTCAAAAGAAATAACTTAACAAATGTTGGACTCAATGATAGGTTTAAATAGCAAATATGAGACCCTCTATAGGAGTATGCAAATTTACATTATACTAATGACACTAACCCTGTCAACCATCAATGTTAGAATTGTAAAATCAAAGATTAGAGCACTAAGTGTCTTATCCTCCTTAAAAACCCTCAAGGCCGATGTGATTTTAATTATAAAATGCGGCATACCCTTTTTAAGAAATTACAGACAGTCAAATGAACACCGCAATGATGGACTGGCCATTTTAATAAATAACCCCCGAATTCTTTTAAACAGGAGGACAGTGGTGAAAGACGTAAGAACACTGCTAGCAAACCTAACATTCCTAGGTCACGAATTTAACCTTTTAAATATTTATGGTTTTAATGACAAACATGATAGATATGGGCTCTTTGAAAGCCTGCAGTCTCACATGCTGGGTCACGTACCACTAATTCTGGATGGGAATTTTAACTGTAATGTTGTGAATTTTTATTCTGGTATCATGCAATGTATATCTCACTAGTAAGCCTAAGTGTGACCGGGTCATGTTCGGGTCAGGTTCGTGTGGGATTGTTTGGGGCTTGGTCCAGGAATGTAGGCTCATTGGCACCAGACACATCTGGTTTCCATTAACAACTGCTAAGATATGCACCGTGTAGAGTTAGGGAGGCTGGGGGGTCATAGATCATCCAACAGCCCCGTGTGCGCGCACCCGAGTGAAGGGAAGCGCGGGGGTATAAGTTTTAGGGCGAGAGTAGACAAAGGGACTCGACATCTTGTCTAGGGCGCGAGACACTTCTCTCTGACATCAGTTGAATAAAATCTTTCCCCAATCAGCCGTGTGTGACTGAAGTTTTCCTTCCCCAAGCCAGCCACTTTTTCACCGTTTGTTTGGAAGACCAGCTGACCATCGAAGAGAATTCACCACAGTATCTTAAGCAGAAGTGACAGAAAATGAGCCGGGGAAGATTTTAAAGTTGACATAACATCTCTTTTTCTACAAAACATATGCCGGGCTTTCAAACTATGCCACTATTTTAAAACCATACACCCACGAGAGGAGGGGTTCACTTGGTTCAACAGTGACAACACACGGGCCTCACGCATTTATTATGTACTCGCACGAGGGTGGCCATCGACCAATGCACAACTAGAACCTGTTTTCTTTTCTGACCACTTAATACTGTCTTGCACTCTTTCACTTCCCACTGGTGTGGCTATTGGGAGAGGTTTGTGGAAACTAAACTGCTCCCTGCTTGGGGACGAGGCATTGGTCGCTCAGTACAGGGAGTATAAGGATTGGCAGACCCTTCAGACTTGTACAAATCCCGGGCACAATGGTGGGAAATGATAAAGGTGAGAACTCAGATTTTCGTTAAAAGAGCAGGTAAAAAGAAAAAAATGAAAGAAATGAAACGCATGTTAGGATTGCAAAAACGTCGCTGAAATTTAGAAAATATTTTTAAAGTCCTGATGTACTTTCAAAAATTTAAGTGCTTAATTTGGTCCGATCGCGCAACTGCAGCGCGCCGGGCGCTCACTGTCGCATTGATTTAAGAGCGTCTTTGTGTTTTAGGATGGCTTTGCTGCTCCCACTTGCCTTCTTTGGAGGCATGATTAGGGGTTAATACAATCCTCAAAGTAACGAAAATACAATAACAACGAACCGAGTCAGTCGGAATCCGGGCCGCGCGGTCGGGTTTTCTCGGGACCTCTCGGCTCATCTCGTGAGGTTCGACCTCCGAATTTTTGTTCGACAACCGAAGCAAAACAATTTCGAATTTTCCGTTCGAATTCCGATTTGTTCGAGAACCGGGACGTTCGAAAACCGAGGTTTGACTGTATTTTGTTACCCGATTTGGGTTGAATAAAGTTTTGAAGTTACAAATTTTAAAATAAAACACAGAGATCGGATCATTTCCCGTTCTCTCATACCAAAAGTACACGGACCAAGACATACAACTGTTTTTACCTTCAATACTCTTCCTCTCACTCAAAATATCACCCAATCGATAAGTGACGCTGTTTGAAATAACGAGCGCCGTCAGCGTTCGACCAGATACCTACAATCCTGTGCGCCAACAATGTTTTAAGTAAAAAACACATTAATGAACACAAAATAATAGTTTAAACCAGGGGTTCTTAACCGGGGGTATCCATACCCCTTGGGGGACCCAAATGCTGGGGGTATGGGACTCGATCTCTCGTAATCAGGTATTTTTTTAGTATCTCTCGTTATTTTCTTCTATTTTGTACCTATTATTGTTCACAGGTTATTTTCTTTTAGTTATGCTTATGTTCTTGTTCACTGTCGTTATGCTTGTAAGTAGTTAAAATCTGACAATCTCAAATGAACGTAAAAATCTGCAGACCTAACGATTAATCTGTAGTTGGCAGCACTGACAGCACAGGCAGTGGGTGTTGTGGCCATCAGCTGAGCTCTGGCGGGACCACAAGCAGCATAACTGACCACAACATCGCTGTAGCGTCAAAGGCTGAGAAGGCAAGAGACAGTAAGGTAGTAGGTTTTGCTGCTGCTGCATTTTGTTTACATCACAAATTACATATATATATTTCAATGCGGGGGAGGGTTAGGGTTAGGGTTAGGGGGTATGGTACCATATTGGACAATCCATTGGGGGTCTGGAATCATTCGAAGGTTAAGAACCCCTGGTTTAAACTTTCTATTTAGGTTGAGTCCTTCTAAGTATAGTACATAGTATCTGTTCTAATCAGTTTAATATCTGATACGCCCCCTATCTGGGGACCGTATATTAAATAGATTTTTAGAATAGGGAGATGGAATAAGGGCTTGCTCCGTCCACTCCACGCATCGACCTGGTATTGCAGTACCTCCAGGAACGGTGCACCCCCTCTACTGGTCAAATCAATAGTTCGTATGCTAGAAAACCATTTCAATCCATTCGCTTCATTCTTACAGGATTAAGCAGTCAATTATGACTTGTTGGGGTCTGATCTAAATGTAAGACGATTCAACTTGAGAGGCAGCAAGAATTTACTTAACCGTACTAAAATATAATTAAAATGAGTTTCTTTGCTTGAGATTTTCCTATCATTGTTCCAGGAATTTTAATTACAATTCTTATTCTCAAATTTTTAAGAAAATGTAATTTTCAAAACTTGTTCAGGAAAAAAAAAAGTTCAGTGGTAATGTTGGAGATTTTCAATAAATACACATTCATACAGTTTTAGGGTTCTCAGGTTAAGAGAGGCAATGCATGATGGGGATGTTTTTGCAGATATACAGTAATCCCTCGTTTATCGCAGATAATTGGTTCCAAACCAGTTCCAGTTTGCGTACCGAGCCAAACGGTCCTCTGAGGATGCCATCTGCTCTGCCCTCCACTCGGCCCTCACCCACCTGGAGAGAAGGGACTCGTATGTGAGATTGCTGTTTGTGGACTTCAGTTCTGCCTTCAACACCATTGTGCCACAACGACTCATCTGCAAACTCGCCAAGCTGGGCCTCAGTACCTACCTCTGCAACTGGCTACTAGACTTCCTCTGTCAGAGGCCTCAGGTGGTACGTGTTGGCGACAAAATCTCCGCCAGCATCACGCTGAGCACGGGGGCCCCCCAAGGCTGCGTGCTCAGTCCACTGCTTTTCACCCTGCTGACGCATGACTGCGCTGCAACCTACAGCACCAACCGCATGGTGAAATTTGCTGACGACACGACTCTGGTGGGTCTCATCACCAAGGGCGACGAGACTCAATACAGGTTGGAGGTTGACCTTCTGACCACGTGGTGCAAGGACAACAACCTCCTGCTGAACGTCAACAAGACCAAGGAGATTGTTGTTGACTTCCGGAAGGGTCACCTGCCGCTGACCATCGACGGCGCTGTGGTGGGGAGAGTGAGCAGCACCAGGTTCCTGGGGGTGCACATCAGTGAGGATCTCTCCTGGTCCACCAACACCGCATCACTGGCGAAGAAGGCCCAGCGCCGCCTGTACTTCCTGCGGAAACTCAGGCGAGCAAGTGCTCCTCCGGCCGTCATGACTACATTTTACCGTGGCACCATTGAGAGCGTCCTCTCCAGTTGTATCACTGTTTGGGGTGGTAGCTGCACTGAATACAACATGAAGGCCCTGCAGCGCATAGTGAACACGGCTGGTAAGGTATTGGTGCTTCACTCCCCTCCTTGAAGGACATTTACACCTCCCATCTCACCCGCAAGGCGACCACGATTGTGTGTGATGTGAGTCACCCCGCTCACTCTTTGTTCGATCTTCTGCCCTCTGGGAAGAGGTACAGGAGCCTGCGCTCCCGCACCACCAGACTCACCAACAGCTTCATACTCCAGGCTGTTAGGATCCTGAACTCTCTCCCCCCTCCTGCATAACGTCCTGTACTTTTGCGCTATATTCTGACTGTCTGGTGTATGCACACTTGCTCCATTTTTGCTCCTCTTATTTATTGTTATTTGTTTATTTATTATTTATTCATCACTCTTATTTATTCATTGTTTGTGCCTTCTTGTTTTTACTTTTTGTGTTGTATACTTGTATGTATATTGTGTACTATGTCTTGTCACCGTGGGATAGTGGGAACGTAATTTCGATCTCTTGGTGTGTCTTGACGTGAAGAAATTGACAATAAAGCAGACTTTGACTTTGACTTTTGACTTTGTCTGCTGTATGCACACTTGCTCCATTTTTGCTCCTCTTATTTATTATGTTATTTATTTATTATTTATTCATCACTCTTATTTATTCATTGTTTGTGCCTTCTTGTTTTTACTTTTTGTGTTGTTTAATTGTATTGTGTACTGTGACTGTCTGGTGTATGCACACTTGCTCCATTTTTGCTCCTCTTATTTATTGTGTTATTTGTTTATTTATTATTTATTCATCACTCTTATTTATTCATTGTTTGTGCCTTCTTGTTTTTATTTTTTGTGTTGTTTACTTGTATGTATATTGTGTACTGTCTTGTCACCGTGGGATAGTGGGACCGTAATTTCGATTTCTTTGTGTCTTGGCATGTGAAGAAATTGACAATAAAGCTGACTTTGACTTTTTTTTAAAAAAAACACCCGCGATAAGTGAAAGCCGCGAAGTAGGGTCACCCGCTCATCTGTACATTTTGTGTGTGTCAATAATAATAAATGTATATTAAACCATTTAAGTGCACATTTTATTATTAAAACATTAAATAATTGTTTCAAACATGTAAATGATATTATACGTGTGTGCGTGTAACATGTTAACAAAAAGTACTGAGCAGGCTAACGAGTGAGCCTGATGCTGATTCCCGATCGTGTCAACACGCGAAAACGGACCTCTAAAGGAATGTAAACTAACATTTGGAGCAATACTAAATTGTCCTTAAGGTTAGACATATGTGATCGTTGATTTCTCTTGTTAGGAGACCCACTTACATCGTCAATGACTGCTGTACCACTATAACATGTATGTACACAAACGTGAAAAAAGAAGTGGTATCACCTGAAAACGGCCTTCAAAATAAAGCACCCTACCTCAAATCCAAGCACGACTGAATAACATAACATGGAGAATTCTTAACACATACTGTAAATATGTATTTAGAACCACTTTTATTATTATAACATTTAATTATAACAAGGTATAAGTGTACATACTGTTTTTAGAACTCTTTTATTAAAGGCCGACGTCTTTACCGCACACGCCATCTCCAGTCACGGGCTTAATTGCTACAAAGGTGTGGCACACATACACACTCAGTGGATGAAACAACCAAACCAAAGCATTATAAACTAAGTAAAAAATAGATTTAAAAACACTACCGTCATGCTTTGCTTCTTTTTCTACCCAAAATTGCCCCTACCCCCACGCCTTTGTTCACCTCCTTTTTCTTATAGTCGCCATCTAGTGGTGATGGCAGCAACCATAATAAACCATAAAAAATAAAGTAAAATAATATAGTTGCAAAAACATGCCAATCATGCATTGCCTCTTTTAACCTGAGAACCCTAAAACTGTATAAATTTGTAATCATTGAAAACCTCCAACACTACCACTGAATAATTTTTTTTTTTTCTGAACAAGTTTTAAAAATGACATTTTCTTAAAAAATTGAGAATAAGAATTGTAATAAAAATTCTTGGAACAATGATAGGACAATCTCAAGCAAAGAAACACATTTTAATTATATTCTAGAACGGTTACGTAAATTCCTGCTGCCTCTCAAGTCGAAAAATCTCACATTTATATCAGACCCCATCAAGTCATGCTTGACTGCTTAATTCTGTAAGAATGAAGCGAACGGATTGAAATGGTTTTCTAACATATGAACGATCGATTTGACCAGAAGAGTGCATGCACCGCTCCTGGAGGTATTGCAATACCAGGTCGATGCGTAGAGTGCAGGGCAAGCCCCTATTCCATTTCCCTATTCCAAAATTCTATTTAATATATGGTCCCCGGATAGGGAACATATCAGATATTTAACTGATAAGAACAGATTCTACACTTGATCTTAGCCAAAAGGCTCAGAAGCAATTACCAGAGGCAACGACTTAAATAAAGAGACTACCAATTCAAGTGACGGTTACATATATCGACTGACCCCTGTGAATTCCCCAAATGTGCGAATCTCGACTGCATAATTTCTGGTAGTAGGGGATTGCGTTCTTTCTATTGAAAACAAAAATTTTGCGCACACGGACTTTAGGTTTAAATAAATAAATCTATCATTGCGCGCGGTCGTTGCGCGCGGCCGTTCCGATCCGTCCACGTGGTCCGACCACGCAACTGTAGTGCGCCGGACTCATTATTCTCATAGCGCCGTCGCAGACACTTGTAGAAATAATTCTAAAATTTGAGTTGTTCTGCAGACCGGAGAGGCAGATTTTTCGTCATTTCCGTCCCACCGCGCAACCGCAGCGCGCCGGACGCATTATTGTGACAGCGCCGTCGCAGACACTTAGAAACTATTTCAAAATTTGAGTGGAACTCCGTGTGCACGAGACTGATTTTTCGTCATTTCTGCCCGACCGGGGAACCGCAGCGCGACGCGACGCCCGAGTGCACTTCCACGCCTTCGGCTTGACTTTTTTCGGCTTCATCGGTCGGACTTTCTGCATTTTTGCAAGAGGAGGGAAGGGGAGGTTTTCAGCGGCCCTCCGACCAACACCCAAAAGTATTTAAATGGGCCTTCGCACTTAGTGCAATTTCAACCGAGAGGAAGTGTGCGGCTTTGGAGGGCCCGTTGCTGGCCTGTGTCACGTCTTGTCCACAGTTTTGCTATGTGTCTAGGTTGCTATGATTTCTGTTCGCGTCGCCCCTCCCCTCCTGTGTCACCTCAATCAATGTAACCGGAGTCACCTGCCTCGTGTTTCGTGTTTTGTATTTCAGTCCTGTCTGCCCGTCACTCCCCGTCGGATCATTGTGTTGTTGTTGTCGTTATGTCTTGATGTCTCCATGTCCTGTTTTTTACTTGTCTCACGTTCCGGTCAGTCAGTCTAGTTATTGTTTTGTTAAGTCATATCAGTTTGCCGAGTCTGTCTTTTGAGTTCCTCGAATAAACCCTGGTCCAAGCTGCATTTGGTCGCCCTGCTCCATTCCGATCCGTGACAGAATGATCTGACCACTACAGCGACCAGCGCTTGGACCCCCTCCACCACCAGCTCCCATCCGCGACGCCCGATCCATATCCGTCGTCCGAGCTTGTTCCAGCGCCATGGGCTCCGCGGCTGCCATCGGACTTCGCGCCAGCGACGCAGGACTCACGGCAGCCATCGGAGTTCCTCCCGGCGCCATCGGCTCCGCGACCGTCATCGGACTTCGCACCCGCGACGCCAAACCTGCGGCCGCCATCGGAGTTCCTCCCGGCGCCATCAGGACTCGCGGCCACCATCGGGCCCCACCCCAGCGTCGCCGGACCCGCGACCGTCGCCAGACTTCGATCCAGTTGCGCCGGACCCGCGATCGTCCCAGCCCCCACTCCCACTGCTGCGGCGCGTGATGGCTCTTGCTGCTGCGCACAGCCCCGCCTTCTGAATGCCGCTAATCGCGCTACGGACTTCCAGAGTTGCCGCCGATTGTCGTACAGACTTCCAGAGTTGCCGCCGATTGCGGTACGGACTTCCAGAGTTGTGTGGTGAATTCTCTTCGATGTTCTGCTGGTCTCCAAGATCAAACGGTGGATAGGTGGCTGGCTCAGGGAAGGAAAACTTCAGTGACACACGGCTGATTGGGGAAAGATTTTATTCAACCAATGTCAGAATTGAAGTGTCTCTCTCTAGCCAAAAAAGAAGCCCCCCTGTCTTCTCCCACCTTGGGTCTTATACCCCGTGCCCCCCCTTACTCGGGCGCACGCACACGAGGGCTGCTGGATGTCCTCTGACCCCCCAGCCTGCCTTGTTGATTCTAACCAAATGGCCGATTCCTGTATCCTGGTGCCAGGAAGTCTGCCTTCCTGGCCCAGGCCCCATAAAATCCCATGCGCGCGTGACCTAGTCACCTCTAAGCTTAGAAATGAAATATTGCATGAGACCTAAATAAAAATACACTACAGTTGCCGCCGATTGCGGTTCGTGTTCCAGAGTTGCCGCCGATTGCGGTTCGTGTTCCAGAGTTGCCGCCGATTGCGGTTTGTGTTCCAGAGTTGCCGCCGATTGCGGTTCGTGTTCCAGAGTTACCGCCGATTGCGGTTCGTGTTCCTGAGTTGCCGCCAATTGCGGTTTGTGTTCCAGAGTTGTCGCCGATTGCGGTTCGTGTTCCAGAGTTGCCGCAGATTGCGGTTCGTGTTCCAGAGTTGCCGCCGATTGTGGTTATGTTCCAGAGTTTCCGCCGATTGCGGTTATGTTTCAGAGTTGCCGCCGAGCGCGGTTAGGACTTTGCCATGGCCAGTGAGGTCATTTGAACTGGTGCGCTTCCCCCCCAACCCCCGCTCGCCACGTGGGGGTTTTGGGTTTTTTGGGACGTCGGGAGCCGTCCCTTGTGTGTGTGGGGGGGGGTACTGTCACGTCTCGTCCCCAGTTTTGCTATGTGCCTAGGTTGCCATGGTTTCTGTTCGCGTCGCCCCTCCCCTCCTGTGTCACCTCAATCAATGTAACCGCGGTCACCTGCCTCGTGTTTTGTATTTAAGTCCTCACTCCCCGTCGGATCATTGTGTTGTTGTTGTCGTTATGTCTTGATGTCTCCATGTCCTGTTCTTTTCTTGTCTCACGTTCCGGTCAGTCAGTCTAGTTATTGTTTTGTTAAGTCATATCAGTTTGCCGAGTCTGTCTTTTGAGTTCCTCGAATAAACCCTGGTCCAAGCTGCATTTGGTCGCCCTGCTCCATTCCGATCCGTGACAGAATGATCTGACCACTACAGCGACCAGCGCTTGGACCCCCTCCACCACCAGCTCCCATCCGCGACGCCCGATCCATATCCGTCGTCCGAGCTTGTTCCAGCGCCATGGGCTCCGCGGCTGCCATCGGACTTCGCTCCAGCGACGCAGGACTCACGGCAGCCATCGGAGTTCCTCCCGGCGCCATCGGCTCCGCGACCGTCATCGGACTTCGCACCCGCGACGCCAAACCTGCGGCCGCCATCGGAGTTCCTCCCGGCGCCATCAGGACTCGCGGCCACCATCGGGCCCCACCCCAGCGTCGCCGGACCCGCGACCGTCGCCAGACTTCGATCCAGTTGCGCCGGACCCGCGATCGTCCCAGCCCCCACTCCCACTGCTGCGGCGCGTGATGGCTCTTGCTGCTGCGCACAGCCCCGCCTTCTGAATGCCGCTAATCGCGCTACGGACTTCCAGAGTTGCCGCCGATTGTCGTACAGACTTCCAGAGTTGCCGCCGATTGCGGTACGGACTTCCAGAGTTGTGTGGTGAATTCTCTTCGATGTTCTGCTGGTCTCCAAGATCAAACGGTGGATAGGTGGCTGGCTCAGGGAAGGAAAACTTCAGTGACACACGGCTGATTGGGGAAAGATTTTATTCAACCAATGTCAGAATTGAAGTGTCTCTCTCTAGCCAAAAAAGAAGCCCCCCTGTCTTCTCCCACCTTGGGTCTTATACCCCGTGCCCCCCCTTACTCGGGCGCACGCACACGAGGGCTGCTGGATGTCCTCTGACCCCCCAGCCTGCCTTGTTGATTCTAACCAAATGGCCGATTCCTGTATCCTGGTGCCAGGAAGTCTGCCTTCCTGGCCCAGGCCCCATAAAATCCCATGCGCGCGTGACCTAGTCACCTCTAAGCTTAGAAATGAAATATTGCATGAGACCTAAATAAAAATACACTACAGTTGCCGCCGATTGCGGTTCGTGTTCCAGAGTTGCCGCCGATTGCGGTTCGTGTTCCAGAGTTGCCGCCGATTGCGGTTTGTGTTCCAGAGTTGCCGCCGATTGCGGTTCGTGTTCCAGAGTTACCGCCGATTGCGGTTCGTGTTCCTGAGTTGCCGCCAATTGCGGTTTGTGTTCCAGAGTTGTCGCCGATTGCGGTTCGTGTTCCAGAGTTGCCGCAGATTGCGGTTCGTGTTCCAGAGTTGCCGCCGATTGTGGTTATGTTCCAGAGTTGCCGCCGATTGCGGTTATGTTTCAGAGTTGCCGCCGAGCGCGGTTAGGACTTTGCCATGGCCAGTGAGGTCATTTGAACTGGTGCGCTTCCCCCCCAACCCCCGCTCGCCACGTGGGGGTTTTGGGTTTTTTGGGACGTCGGGAGCCGTCCCTTGTGTGTGTGGGGGGGGGTACTGTCACGTCTCGTCCCCAGTTTTGCTATGTGCCTAGGTTGCCATGGTTTCTGTTCGCGTCGCCCCTCCCCTCCTGTGTCACCTCAATCAATGTAACCGCGGTCACCTGCCTCGTGTTTTGTATTTAAGTCCTCACTCCCCGTCGGATCATTGTGTTGTTGTTGTCGTTATGTCTTGATGTCTCCATGTCCTGTTCTTTTCTTGTCTCACGTTCCGGTCAGTCAGTCTAGTTATTGTTTTGTTAAGTCATATCAGTTTGCCGAGTCTGTCTTTTGAGTTCCTCGAATAAACCCTGGTCCAAGCTGCATTTGGTCGCCCTGCTCCATTCCGATCCGTGACAGAATGATCTGACCACTACAGCGACCAGCGCTTGGACCCCCTCCACCACCAGCTCCCATCCGCGACGCCCGATCCATATCCGTCGTCCGAGCTTGTTCCAGCGCCATGGGCTCCGCGGCTGCCATCGGACTTCGCTCCAGCGACGCAGGACTCACGGCAGCCATCGGAGTTCCTCCCGGCGCCATCGGCTCCGCGACCGTCATCGGACTTCGCACCCGCGACGCCAAACCTGCGGCCGCCATCGGAGTTCCTCCCGGCGCCATCAGGACTCGCGGCCACCATCGGGCCCCACCCCAGCGTCGCCGGACCCGCGACCGTCGCCAGACTTCGATCCAGTTGCGCCGGACCCGCGATCGTCCCAGCCCCCACTCCCACTGCTGCGGCGCGTGATGGCTCTTGCTGCTGCGCACAGCCCCGCCTTCTGAATGCCGCTAATCGCGCTACGGACTTCCAGAGTTGCCGCCGATTGTCGTACAGACTTCCAGAGTTGCCGCCGATTGCGGTACGGACTTCCAGAGTTGTGTGGTGAATTCTCTTCGATGTTCTGCTGGTCTCCAAGATCAAACGGTGGATAGGTGGCTGGCTCAGGGAAGGAAAACTTCAGTGACACACGGCTGATTGGGGAAAGATTTTATTCAACCAATGTCAGAATTGAAGTGTCTCTCTCTAGCCAAAAAAGAAGCCCCCCTGTCTTCTCCCACCTTGGGTCTTATACCCCGTGCCCCCCCTTACTCGGGCGCACGCACACGAGGGCTGCTGGATGTCCTCTGACCCCCCAGCCTGCCTTGTTGATTCTAACCAAATGGCCGATTCCTGTATCCTGGTGCCAGGAAGTCTGCCTTCCTGGCCCAGGCCCCATAAAATCCCATGCGCGCGTGACCTAGTCACCTCTAAGCTTAGAAATGAAATATTGCATGAGACCTAAATAAAAATACACTACAGTTGCCGCCGATTGCGGTTCGTGTTCCAGAGTTGCCGCCGATTGCGGTTCGTGTTCCAGAGTTGCCGCCGATTGCGGTTTGTGTTCCAGAGTTGCCGCCGATTGCGGTTCGTGTTCCAGAGTTACCGCCGATTGCGGTTCGTGTTCCTGAGTTGCCGCCAATTGCGGTTTGTGTTCCAGAGTTGTCGCCGATTGCGGTTCGTGTTCCAGAGTTGCCGCAGATTGCGGTTCGTGTTCCAGAGTTGCCGCCGATTGTGGTTATGTTCCAGAGTTGCCGCCGATTGCGGTTATGTTTCAGAGTTGCCGCCGAGCGCGGTTAGGACTTTGCCATGGCCAGTGAGGTCATTTGAACTGGTGCGCTTCCCCCCCAACCCCCGCTCGCCACGTGGGGGTTTTGGGTTTTTTGGGACGTCGGGAGCCGTCCCTTGTGTGTGTGGGGGGGGGTACTGTCACGTCTCGTCCCCAGTTTTGCTATGTGCCTAGGTTGCCATGGTTTCTGTTCGCGTCGCCCCTCCCCTCCTGTGTCACCTCAATCAATGTAACCGCGGTCACCTGCCTCGTGTTTTGTATTTAAGTCCTCACTCCCCGTCGGATCATTGTGTTGTTGTTGTCGTTATGTCTTGATGTCTCCATGTCCTGTTCTTTTCTTGTCTCACGTTCCGGTCAGTCAGTCTAGTTATTGTTTTGTTAAGTCATATCAGTTTGCCGAGTCTGTCTTTTGAGTTCCTCGAATAAACCCTGGTCCAAGCTGCATTTGGTCGCCCTGCTCCATTCCGATCCGTGACAGAATGATCTGACCACTACAGCGACCAGCGCTTGGACCCCCTCCACCACCAGCTCCCATCCGCGACGCCCGATCCATATCCGTCGTCCGAGCTTGTTCCAGCGCCATGGGCTCCGCGGCTGCCATCGGACTTCGCTCCAGCGACGCAGGACTCACGGCAGCCATCGGAGTTCCTCCCGGCGCCATCGGCTCCGCGACCGTCATCGGACTTCGCACCCGCGACGCCAAACCTGCGGCCGCCATCGGAGTTCCTCCCGGCGCCATCAGGACTCGCGGCCACCATCGGGCCCCACCCCAGCGTCGCCGGACCCGCGACCGTCGCCAGACTTCGATCCAGTTGCGCCGGACCCGCGATCGTCCCAGCCCCCACTCCCACTGCTGCGGCGCGTGATGGCTCTTGCTGCTGCGCACAGCCCCGCCTTCTGAATGCCGCTAATCGCGCTACGGACTTCCAGAGTTGCCGCCGATTGTCGTACAGACTTCCAGAGTTGCCGCCGATTGCGGTACGGACTTCCAGAGTTGTGTGGTGAATTCTCTTCGATGTTCTGCTGGTCTCCAAGATCAAACGGTGGATAGGTGGCTGGCTCAGGGAAGGAAAACTTCAGTGACACACGGCTGATTGGGGAAAGATTTTATTCAACCAATGTCAGAATTGAAGTGTCTCTCTCTAGCCAAAAAGAAGCCCCCCTGTCTTCTCCCACCTTGGGTCTTATACCCCGTGCCCCCCCTTACTCGGGCGCACGCACACGAGGGCTGCTGGATGTCCTCTGACCCCCCAGCCTGCCTTGTTGATTCTAACCAAATGGCCGATTCCTGTATCCTGGTGCCAGGAAGTCTGCCTTCCTGGCCCAGGCCCCATAAAATCCCATGCGCGCGTGACCTAGTCACCTCTAAGCTTAGAAATGAAATATTGCATGAGACCTAAATAAAAATACACTACAGTTGCCGCCGATTGCGGTTCGTGTTCCAGAGTTGCCGCCGATTGCGGTTCGTGTTCCAGAGTTGCCGCCGATTGCGGTTTGTGTTCCAGAGTTGCCGCCGATTGCGGTTCGTGTTCCAGAGTTACCGCCGATTGCGGTTCGTGTTCCTGAGTTGCCGCCAATTGCGGTTTGTGTTCCAGAGTTGTCGCCGATTGCGGTTCGTGTTCCAGAGTTGCCGCAGATTGCGGTTCGTGTTCCAGAGTTGCCGCCGATTGTGGTTATGTTCCAGAGTTGCCGCCGATTGCGGTTATGTTTCAGAGTTGCCGCCGAGCGCGGTTAGGACTTTGCCATGGCCAGTGAGGTCATTTGAACTGGTGCGCTTCCCCCCCAACCCCCGCTCGCCACGTGGGGGTTTTGGGTTTTTTGGGACGTCGGGAGCCGTCCCTTGTGTGTGTGTGGGGGGGTACCGTCACGTCTCGTCCCCAGTTTTGCTATGTGCCTAGGTTGCCATGGTTTCTGTTCGCGTCGCCCCTCCCCTCCTGTGTCACCTCAATCAATGTAACCGCGGTCACCTGCCTCGTGTTTTGTATTTAAGTCCTCACTCCCCGTCGGATCATTGTGTTGTTGTTGTCGTTATGTCTTGATGTCTCCATGTCCTGTTCTTTTCTTGTCTCACGTTCCGGTCAGTCAGTCTAGTTATTGTTTTGTTAAGTCATGTCAGTTTGCCGAGTTTGTCTTTTGAGTTCCTCCAATAAACCCTGCTCCATTCCGATCCGTGACAGCCTGCGTCTCTCTTTTTTGTTTTTTCTTTTTTTCTTTAAGTCTGCCGGTGGTATCTCTCTGATAGGCCAGGTCAGTCAGGTCAGGAGCATGTGAGGGGGGAAAGACAAATGGTTTATAATATAAACCATGTCAAGGGGTGTCCAAACTACAGTTGACCCGCGGTCCAGTTTTTATTGGCCCGCAGCAAATTCTGAAAACATAATTGAATATGGCCCGCACAAGAAGCTTGAGCTCAACTCTGTTGCACTTCTCAGTTTCAACACTAGATGGAGCCTGCCACACAAACAAAATCAAGCGAAGAAAAACTTTTACCGCAAGTCCCCAGAAATGGCTGCACCGAAGAAACGCAAAATAGCGATTGAGTGTAGAAGATTCCAAACACGGTGGGAAAATGATTACCGTAATTGTCGAACTATAAGTCGCGGTTTTTTTCATAGTTTGGGTGGGGGGGCGACTTATAATGAGGAGCGACTTATGTGTTTTTTTTCAAACATTTTCAAAAAAAAAAGTGAAACCGCGATAAACGAACCGCGATGTAGCAAGGGATTACTGTAATTTGAATTTCAAGTGACGTCAGCAGCGCGACGCGACGTGGCGCGGCGGTTGTTTACAAAAAGGACAAAGATTGATCACGGGATGACGAAGATGACGAAGGGCCCCACGTACTACCGGCATCATTAGCGGCTTTGTTTCTAAGTGACACGGAGGACGAAGAGTTTGAAGGATTTAAGGATTTGGAGTGACACAGAAGGTTTGAAAAACTATTATGGCTTTTACGCACGCCCGGTCCTACTCTACGGAGCTCTCTTTCACATCCGTGGATAGAAGTCGGGGGCCGGCGCTCGGCCGGGTGGCTGACCGGGGACGGTGGATGGGGCTCGGACATGGCTTTTACGCACGCCGGTCCTACTCTACGGAGCTCTCTTTCACCTCCGTGGATGGAAGTCGAGGGCCGGCGCTCGGCCGGGTGGCTGTCCGGGGACGGTGGATGGGGCTCGGTCATGGCTTTTACGCACGCCCGGTCCTATTGTCCCGCAAGGCGACCACGATTGTTAGTGATGTGAGTCACCCCGCTCACTCTTTGTTCGATCTTCTGCCCTCTGGAAAGAGGTACAGGAGCCCGCGCTCCCGCACCACCAGACTCACCAACAGCTTCGTACTCCAGGCTGTTAGGATCCTGAACTCTCTCCCCCCTTCTGCATAGCGTCCTGTACTTTTGCGCTATATTCTGACTGTCTGCTGTATGCACACTTGCTCCGTTTTGCTCCTCTTATTTATTTATTTATTGTGTTATTTGTTTATTTATTATTTATTCATCTCTCTTATTATTCATTATTTGTGCCTTCTTGTTTTTATTTTGTGTTGTTTGCTTGTATGTAAGTCGTGTACTATGTCTTGTCACTCTGGGATAGTGGAAACGTAATTTCGATTTCTTTGTGTGTCTTGGCATGTGAAGAGGTTGACAATAAAGCAGACTTTGACTTTTGACTTTGATTCTATGGATCTCTCTTTCACCTCCGTGGCTGGAAGTCCACGCCGCCACACGCCTGGAAGTTTGTTTTGTTAAATAAAGAGCCGTTTACCAAACCCACGTCTTTCCTTGTACTTTGTTAACGCTACAATATAGTTATATACTAGATCTGTGGAATAACGGAGGCTGACGTCAGGGCGCACGCGCGGCGTTGTTGACAAAGGACGAGGAATTTGATCGATGGATTTAATGATTTAGAGTGCACAGATGGTTTGATAATATTATTGCTTATATAATAGTTATTTGATATCTAATTTATATATCGTTATATGGGCCTGTGGAATATTTTGAAGTGCAAGCGCCGTCAGCGGCACGCACCCATTGTTGACAAAGGACGATCGATGGATTTAATGAATTGGAGTAACACAGATGGTTTTATAAACGTGTTATTTATGTAATAGTTTTTTTTAATAACTCTGAATGTTACGTCCGGCCCGTTCTCAGCTCTTCGTTTGTATTTATGTCACGTTAGCATACCTATCGTTTAGCCTTTTGTTGCTCGTTTATGTCTGTTCTTGGTGTTGGATTTTGTCAAATAAATTTCCCCCCAAAATGCGACTTATGCTCCGGAGCGACTTATATATGTTTTTGTTCACGTTATTGGGCATTTTATGGCTAATGCGACCTATATTCCGGAGCGACTTTTAGTCCGAAAATTACGGTATTTCTTCAAAGAAATCAACGGAAAGTGTGTCTGTTTGATTTGTAATGAAGATGTTGCTGTGATGAGATTATACGTGTCCGTCGACACTATGAGACCAAACATCAGAGCTACACATCGTACACCGGTGCTGAACGATCACAGAAAGTTAAGCAAATGGCAGCTAGCCTGCAAGCTCAACAGCAGTTTTTCTTGTGCCAACAAAACACAGGCAAACTCCACAAGAGCAAGTTATGAAGTCGCTAAACTTATTGCTCAGCACGGTAAACCGTTTTCAGACGGTGATTTCATAAAGCAGTGCCTCATCAAAGTCACAGAAGTAATGTGCCCTGAAAAAGTTCCGGATTTCAACAATGTGAGCTTATCCAGAAACACAGTGGTGCGGAGAATCGAGGACTTGTCAGCTAACGTGAAACTCCAGCTGAGAGACAAGGCTTGTGCTTTTGATTTTTACTCAATAGCATGCGATGAGAGCACAGATGCCACAGACACCGCACAGCTGTTAATGTTTTTGCGGAGTGTTGGATTTGGTTCACAATTTAGGAAACGCACTATCCGTGCCTCACGGCAAAAGCCAGAGCCAATCACCTGTTATCCAATTTACTCCCTGCGTGTTCGTTTTCTTTTGCAATGTAAGGAAAAGACTGAGACACTGAAACAAAATTTAGACTTACACAGGTTGGTTGAGTTTGTCAAACGCGCACTTTATTAAAGTGGCACCGGCTCCCCGGTAACGGGCTCAATAAGCCGGGAGTGAAGGGACTAGTCCGTAGCTGACCACCCGCGTTAAATTAATTCTATTAGAATCAATCTAATTTCTATACGACGCCAACCCCTCTAAAGTCATCCGACGCGCGAGCCGAGTAACTCAATTCGAGGCAAGTCGTCGATATGACCGCGCCGTAATGATGGCTCCCTTCGGTTGTTTGATGCTGGTATTACTTTACGGATATTTTTTAGGTGCCTTTGTTAAGGCCTCAGGGATTCGTTTGTCTAGCGCACCCTAGCACTAGTTTTGTCGAAATAACTTTTGATATGGCCCCGCTCTACTTGGTTTGAGGAAGTAACGAGCCTACTTCCCTTTTTTCGGAAGAAAGTCCCATTTGCAGAAGTATGGCAATGATAGTGTTTGAGAATGAATTTAATGCATTAAATCACTAATTCTAACATGATATACATAAACACTTAACCGTGGGAGTGCTTCCACAAATTCGATTGTTTCCAACAAAATAATATTTTACTTAATACGAGTTAAAATGATTTAATCGGATTATTATTATCTTGCAATTTATTTTGAAGGCAAATTAATCCCTCAAAATCATCCAAAGTAGCCTCTGACGCGGCCCGAAGAAACAGGAACGGGCTCGTGCCCGAAGGACATTTACTAATTATAGTTCTACCACTAATCCAAAAAGTCGAATTTGAAAACCTTCCTTATTTTTATTTATTATGGTATGCTTGCATACCATAGTAATCTCCTATTCTTAAACCGAGTTATCAACCCAACCACAAACAATTAATTGCATACAAATTAGCGCACCACGAATTAAATGAGTATATAAAGCACATTTATTGAAGAAGCATGAAATAGAATTACAAATCTCAATCCTCCAAAAACTGAACAATCCCACTCACTGATACACTTGCAAATAAAATCATTCAATCCCGGAGCACTTTTGATTGTAAAACAAAAATCAGAAAAGAGGGAAAAGGTAGCTACCAATTGGGTGTTATTTTTTGGTGGAAATAAAGTCGAGTGATCAGTTCGATTTTATTTCTAAAATCCAATTTGGAAACTAGTTAGGCCTCGAGAGGACCGACTACCCGATGACTGTCTCCTCCTCTTGCGGACATACAGAAAAAGTCATTCCCCTCACCTAGTTTCTCACACAAAGTTGTCCAGTCCAATTCTTTTGAGTAAATCCAAGTTAATCCAGGCCAGCGATCTTGCGTCTCACACAAGGCTCTTGAAGGCTTTAGAAAAAGTCTTGAAACTCATACGGGCTTCTTCACGTATGAACGCGGTCCGGGAGAGAGCCCCGTAGATGTCCAAGGTGACCTTTTTATAGACTTCTCTGGCCCCCCCCTTTTCCGCTGGCCTCTATACTGTCCAGTTTCCCACGCTCATAACCTTGCGGTTTTTCGAGCAGCTGTTTCCGCTGGCCTCTATACCGTCCAGTTTCCCATGCTCATAACCTTGTGGTTTTTCGAGCAGCTGTTTCCGCTGGCCTCTATACCGTCCAGTTTCCCACGCTCATAACCTTGTGGTTTTTCGAGCAGCTGTTTCCGCTGGCCTCTATACTGTCCAGTTTCCCACGCTCATAACCTTGCGGTTTTTCGAGCAGCTGTTTCCGCCCCACTCTCTTTCCACCAAAATTCTGTAGAAACCCTGGCAAGCACCTTACTTTCTCTTTTCTTCACTTCTCCTTTTATAAAACCAATTTTTCAAAGTTACACTTTACTCAACCATTTAAATCAGAAATCAAAACCCTTGAATTAATTTTTTAAACATTTTCTTAACACACCACTCGTGGTGGGCCTCTTTTCCTAATTGTGTGATAATATTGCTTTATGCTGTTACAGAATATATTTCAGCCAAGCAAAGAAAATAAACTAAAAATAAAAGAAAATAAAAACTCATTTGTTTTCCCCTTTCCAACAATTTTTAACACACCCCTATTTTTATATGGGTGGGCAGCTTAGTCTAATTCTGTGATAATATTGCTTTAAGCGGTTACAGAATATATTTTAGCCAAGCAAGTAAAATAAAATAAAAATAAAAACTATATTTGTGCTTCCATGTGTGACCCATAATCCGACCCCTTTTTCTCTTTGGTCTCCTGCACCGGTTTGGCTCCACCTTTTGGAAAATTTTGGAATTTCAGCTTTGCCAATTCATTCAATATTTCCCCACTCAAATCTTGCACCATCTGCTGTTAAAATTTGGAATGTCAGCCCCGCCAATTTATTACTGGGAGCAATCCATACTCACTTTTTGCACCATTTGTTCCCCCCCCACACTCCATGTTACATGACAAGTTCAATCACAATTCTTGTTAAGAAAGCTCTGTTTTCAGGAAAGTACAATACAGCGCTGGGCCTTTCGTGCGACCATGCTCAAGAGCTGAAAGTCTCCATTCAGAAAAGGTAACGCTCAAGGTTCTTTGGTCAGCTTATATTCAGTTGTACATGCCGGTGTGGGCCGAGTTTGATGGGTGATGAGTCTTTGGGGTTGGGCAAGTTTGCAGCAGAGTTTGATTCCATTGGAGTGGGTGCTGGTTCGGTGAGAGCTGGTTTTGTGGGGTTGGGTGCTGATTATGGGCGATTCGATGTGTGTGGGGGCTGTTGTTTTCATTTTCGTCTTCCGGCCTTGGCAATCATCTTTGGCCGGGTTCTTGGCTGTCTCCCTCTGGCACCTGCTGGTTTTATCTCCAAGTGACCTTCCTGAAAACATTCTCCTCCATTCTCGCACATACACTGTCGCACCTCGTCCATTCATCATCCTTCCACTTTTGTCGTTTTGTACGGACTTATGTGAAGTTTTGTGTGTGACATCAATTCATTAATGTTCCCTGACTATGCAAAGTTCTTACTCACCACTTACCATGCATTTGTTTGTTTGTCACATTCTTAGTTTAATTATGCTTCCGACCGTAGTTTTCATTATTAGTCAAAACATTTTCTTTCTGTCCAGAAACATTCAATAGTGATCCAAGGCTGGCGTCTAGCATTAGGCAGAATACGACGTCGCATCAAGCATTAATCAAAACATAAGATATAATCAAGTACAAAACATACTTAGACACCTTGGGCCGTGTCCGTGAATTAGAATAACATCAGGCATGCATTTAACAGTTCCTTAAGGGTCATTAAGCTATTCAGGCAATGTATCAAAAAAACAGGGCTGTGGACTCGGTCGGATTTTTGCACCGAGTCCGAGTCCGAGTCCGGCCTCTTGACCACGAGTCCGAGTCCGGCTGTCCATTTTTTTCTGTTAATTCATGTGACTGCTTAGTCTTTATTCAAGGCTAATTTAGATCAAAATCTAAATAATTACAACAGTTTTGTGATGGCTTTGTCTTTATTAAACATATAAACGAATACAATAAACAGATACTTTCAAGTTTTAATCATTAATTACACCATTATAGCTCAGACATTTATCTAAACACAAATAATTAGTGACGACCCCACAACTATCGAAACACATCAATGATATAAGCTGGGTGACATAATCGTCCTTGACATTGGTACATAATGTAAACATTAGCCTAAGTGCAACTCAACGTGGCCGCAGTGATCGTAATTTACGCTCCGTTTCCCCCCCAAATCTAGAGGCAAAACATTGTTCTCTCCCTACTCCCGGGTTCTTCCATCTTGGCTGCGCGCGGGGCATTGTGGGTCTTGTACGTGCACGCACGCAGGCAGGCGCGGGCGCGCACGCAACAACTAAATTTGTCTTCATAACAAGCAAGCAGGGCTGTGGACAGTATTCCTACGCGCATTCTCAGCAGCATGATGAAAATAAAATTCAATAACGTCACTGAGGCATATTTTAACGAACTCCACTTCATTGTATGGCTTTTTACCCCGTGCAATGTTCCAAGCCAGTTGAAACAATGCAAGTGTGACAGTCTCTGAGTGCTTCGTAATTTTTTTGAAAAACTGTACCTATTTTTCTGCCTGACTTTTCAAAGTCTCCAAACTTGTGCTTGCGAAATTCAGTCCCTTTTGCAAAGTCCTTATCGATATTGGCATGAAGTGAGCTGAAGTGGCGCTGACCATTTGAAGCTTTTAAATGCGCCAATGACGTCCGACATATCAGGCAGAATGGCTTGCCATAGCGTTCAACAAAAAACAACTTTAACTCTGTTAAAAACGTCCTGTGTTCATCGTCATATATTCGTTTAGCTGTGCATTTTTTCCTTGCCATTTTGGCAAGCGTCTTGTCAGCTTTTCTGGACCTAATGGGCCCCCGTAGTCACAGTCGCCATTCATTAAAAAGCCAGCAAAACCAATCGCTCTGTTTGTCCCTCCTCCTTTGCGGGATTTCCCCTCACGCGCATGCGCGTTTGACCAAAAACCATATTGAACTCAAGCGAAGCAAATACGCACGAAAAATAAACACAAATGTTGATATGAACGTATTTTTTTTATTGTCGGACTCGGTGGACTCGGTCAAAATCAGCACCGAGTCCGAGTGCGGCAAAACTGACCGAGTCCGACCGAGTCCGAGTCCCCGAGTCCGAGTCCACAGCCCTGATTGGACCAATTTGGACCATATTCAAATATTCTGACTTGTATTTACTAAATATATTATAAATATCTTAGAATTATAATTAGTTTGTCAAATACCGTATTTTCCGCCCTATAAGGCGCACCTAAAAACCTATATTTTTATCAAAAGTCAACAGTGCGCCTTATAGCCCGGTGCGCCTTATATATGGATCAATACAGTAAGCAGCCGCTGGCTGATTTCATTTTCCCCCGTAGAAGAAGAAGCGTGCAGTAGAAGAAGAAGCGCGCGGTAGAAGAAGAAGCGCGCGGTAGATTCAAATTCCATTTGTTTGTTTACGTGCAGACCCCAAAATGGCTCCTACTAAGAGACACGCCTACGACGCAGAGTTCAAACTCAAGGCGATCAGTCACGCAGTAGAACACGGGAATAGAGCAGCAGCCAGGGAATTTAACATTAATGAATCAATGGTGCGGAAGTGGAGGAAGCAAGAAGACGACCTGCGCCAAGTAAAGAAAACTAAACGGAGTTTCCGAGGGTGCAAGGCGAGATGGCTAACGTTGGAGGACAAACTCGAACAGTGGGTTGTTGAACAGAGAGCAGCAGGTAGAAGTGTCAGTACAATCACTATTCGAATGAAGGCAACAGCGCTAGCAAGCGAACTTAACATTAACGATTTTAAAGGCGGTCCTTCTTGGTGCTTTCGGTTCATGAAAAGACGTAATCTCTCCATCCGCACACGGACTACTGTTTCACAGCAACTGCCAAAAGACTACCAAGAAAAGCTGGCCACTTTCCGCGCATATTGCAAAAACAACATTACTGAAAAAAACATCCGGCCAGAGCACATCACCAACATGGACGAGGTTCCACTCACCTTCGATATTCCTGTGAACCGCACTGTGGATAAAACGGGAGCACGCACGGTAAACGTTCGCACCACAGGGAATGAGAAGTCCTCCTTCACTGTGGTTCTCGCTTGCCAGGCTAATGGCCATAAACTTCCACCCATGGTCATTTTCAAGCGGAAGACCTTGCCAAAAGAAAACTTTCCAGCCGGCGTCGTCATCAAAGCTAACTCGAAGGGATGGATGGATGAAGAAAAGATGAGCGAATGGTTGAAAGAAATTTACGTGAAGAGGCCGGGTGGCTTTTTTCACACAGCTCCGTCCCTATTGGTCTACGACTCCATGCGCTCCCACATCACAGATGGTGTCAAAAAACAAGTGAAGCACACTAATTCGATACTCGCCGTCATTCCGGGTGGATTGACAAAAGAACTCCAGCCGCTAGATATTGGTGTCAACAGGGCATTCAAAGCTAGACTGCGAACTGCGTGGGAACAGTGAATGACAGAAGGCGAACACACGTTCACCAAGACAGGGAGACAGCGCCGGACGACATACGCCAATATCTGCCAGTGGATCGTAAATGCCTGGGCTGATATATCAGTCTCAACTGTGGTCCGAGCTTTCAGGAAGGCAGGAATTGTCACTGAACTGCTAGACAACAGCAGCGACAGTGACTCGATTAGTGACGACGCCGACGAGACGGAGCCGGGCATATTGGATCCCGTAATCGCCCCACTGTTTAATTCGGACACTGAAGATGAAGAATTCGAGGGATTCACGGATGAGGAATAACTTTATAAAGTGAGCTTTACACGTTTATTCTGTGTGCTGTGTTGTGTGACGTTTGACGTTAACGTTTGAACAACGTTGAGTTATTTATATATTGTTATTGCTTTGCACTATTTCGAGTGTTACTATATTGTGATAGCGCTAACGTTTGATTTACCTTAAAAAGTATCAGACTGTTTCTTACGTGTTTATTGAATCCAAGAAAAGTTCCCCTCCATTGTGTGATATAAATGTTGCACTACATGTTATACCCTGCTGTTGTTAAAAGATAAACGAAATACCTCATCACATAAAACAGCTGTTTATTCATATTGGAAGTAAACGGAGTTGTCAGAACGCTGGTTTGTAATCTATAAATAAAGTTTAACTGACCTATCTGACTGTTTTGTTGACATTCCCTGTAGCGTAGCTCCTTCTAATGAATGCATAACGTAACCCCAGCCTCTACTGTAGCGTCTATTCCAGGGGTGGGCAAACTACGGCCCGCGGGCCACATCCGGCCCACGGGACCGTTTAATCCGGCCCGCCAACCCTGAATTAATTGTATTATTAAACTTTTTTTTTTGTCATTTTGCCTGCAATGACTGCGTTTCCCCAGTAGATGGGGAACCGCTCGCCTGCGCATTTACTACCGGAAGCCGTGTCAGAAAGCTCGGTGCACACTCACAAGTGCGTGTACGTACGTACTCAGTAGTACGGACATGGCGCACTCGCGCTCTATTTGTATCAGTCCCGAATTTAGAGCGTGGGCTGTGACGACAGCATTCTTGTAATTCGCTCGCTGAGCTTTCAGATACAGTTTTACGCTAAAGCCACCCACAAACCTTCCCCTGGAATCCTTCCATTAAAATGAGTGGCCCGAAGAAAAGAAGTGAGTGCCGAATGTTAAAAGAGTGGCCAATTTGGCTCGACGTACGCGACGTGACGTTCAGCCACATCAACCCGTCACAGATCGAGGCAAACGGATCTCTCCTAAGAATTGCCACAACAAATTTTACTCCAGACTATGATACACTAGCAAAAAAGGGAGACCAACAACACTGTTCCCACTGAAAATGAAGGGGAGGCTCTCAAGTTTGTTGTAAAAAAATGCATTTTGAATATGATTTGTACACATAGCAGGGATTGAAACTAGCGACCATTCTCATTTTCAAACAATGCAGGATGCTCAAGGACATTGATGCACCACCTGTTTGCGACTAATCTTAACCTGTAAAGTTCTTAAGGCTTACTTTAAGGAAGTGTTTCCCGTTTCCTCACCTCTGTTACCAGGTGTTTGTGAGTTAAAACTCTGCTCTGATGTTCAGATACCCCTCACCGTGTTGCCGTTTTGATTACTTTATTTGGATGTATGCTTTCACCGATTCTTCAAGATGATATATTTGGTCAGAATGTTTGCTGTTTGATGTGATCTCATAAGATAAACATTTTTCATTAATCTGACCTGCAGGCACTGAAGTGATGGAGACTGTTATTCATAATAATAGTGTCGTATTTTATGAGAATCACTGATAGCAGTTTTTTAGTGATTTTTTTTTTTAATGCTGTTAATAAATGCATTTGTTTTCAATGCTTTACTACCTACTAAAGGCCAAAATCTTTTATGCAATGACCTTTACAGGTCGCTTATATTACTTCACACAAACACTACGTCCATCTGCTCCTGGTTCGGCCCTCCGGTCCAAATTTAGAACCCAGTTCGGCCCGCGAGTCAAAAAGTTTGCCCACACCTGGTCTATTCTATGCGCCTTATAGGCCGGTGCGCCTTATATATGGATAAAGTTTTAAAATTAGCCATTCATTGAAGGTGCGCCTTATAGCCCGGTGCGCCTTATAGGGCGGAAAATACGGTACTAATTTATTTTGTCAAATAAACTTCATAAATGTATGTAAATGTAAGGCAAAAATAACTATCTAATTTTTCAACATTTATTTTTACATATCCAACTCAAATTATCTGCTTTGTGATTTTTCGAGATTTTATTAGGTTAATATACATTTTTAATATTGTGATATATACTTAGGCCCTGAATGACTTTTTACAGTGTAACCAGTGTGCCACTGTGCCACCATTTGTTGACTTATTAACCAAGTTAAGTTGGTGGAGTTTGGGACAAAAGGCATGGAAGCATGTTTGGGTGCTGGGGCCGACATAACTGAGGAGTTTTGATTAAAACGGTTAGGTAAGGCGGCTTATTGACACTAAAACGGGGATAAAAACAACAAAATACATAGATATGGACAGTGAGGATACACTGATAATGACAAATCATGACAGATAGCGTGATCAGAAACTTTGCTCAGTGAACATTGATCAACAGAAATGTAATCATTTAATCATGGAATTTTACAGATGAACCTGTGAACCTTTGGATTTGGGCAACAGGAGGCTGACTTGCTCAACTTAATTTACCTCTATCAAAACAACAGAATTTAATTACACATCAATTGCGACTGTTTTATAAGATGCATGTTTGAGCTTGAAGAAGTGAGGGTTCATAAAAAATGTTTAATTCTGGATAGTCAGCAAAATAGTAATGCAGGGCACTACTTTAGAAAATAATGCAGTAGGGCTCTAAATAACAAATGCCCTAACATTAAAAATTTATTTAAGTGGCAATTTATGTTAGGAACTTCGGGTGAGGATTAACAATCCATCCATCCATCCATCCATTT
Source organism: Syngnathus acus (assembly GCF_901709675.1). Taxonomy (NCBI): domain Eukaryota; kingdom Metazoa; phylum Chordata; class Actinopteri; order Syngnathiformes; family Syngnathidae; genus Syngnathus; species Syngnathus acus. Next base: position 11,617,595 of record NC_051090.1, on the reverse strand, counting down.
TTTATACCGCTTGTCCCAACGGGGTTAGCAGGCGTGCTGGAGCCTATCCCAGCAGTCATCGGGCAGTCAGCGGGGGACACCCTGACCCGGTTGCCAGCCGATCGCAGGAGACACAGAGACGAACAACCATCCCCACTCGCACTCACACCTAGGGAGAATTTGGAGTGCTCAATCAGCCTACCAAGCATGTTTTAGGGATGTGGGAGGAAACCAGAGTGCCAGGAGAAAACCCACGTGGACACGGGGAGAACATGCAAACTTCACAGAGGGAGGGCCCAGAGGTGGAATCAAACCCGCACCCTCATAACTGTGAGGCGGACGTGCTACCCAATGCGCGAACGAGTCGCCTCCAACTTCAATTCCTTCCATAGTTTTCCCTCCGGAAACGCGCTCGCCACTTTGGCTTCACTGCATGTTTTGCAGAGGAGACAGTTCTCATTCGAAAAAGAGAAAATCTCACCCAGTTTCACCGTTTCCTCTTGTACTTGCACACACTCCGACAGCCATTCAATCTTAAAAGAACTGCTGCATCTCTTATTTATTTTGACTTGGCGAGTGGATTTGTTGCTGCTCATTCGTTTCACCATGATTAGCTAATTTAGCATTTGCATCGCTTGACTCCGCCGCACTGCCGTTAGTTAGCTAACCTGTGCGGCACAAATGAGCAGGACAAATAAGCATGCAAGTGCGGCAACGCCGTCGTGAATCAAGCCAAGCTGCAAGCTGTCTGGGAGAGACGACGAAAATACCGCACGGTGGATCAGAGAACCAACTTGTTCTGCTGGTGCGTAGCTCTGCAACGACTTTGCACAACTGCATACAAGCCGTCGTCCACGGCAACAAAGGAAAGGTGTTTGAGACACAACCTTCAGGAGCCCGGTCTTCATGCTAACAAGGAAATCAGCTAAAGCGGCTAACGTTACGCTATGCCACCCAAAACAAATGAGGGCTACGATGAACTCAAATCATCCATTGACTTGATACGGCAAGACCTCTTAGAGCAGCAAGCCACCCTGCTCCAGCTAACGTCTGAACTAACGGAGCTTAAGAAATTATCCAAGGAGAAAGATGAGAAAATCCTGTCGCTTGAACGGAGAGTAGATGCACTGAATCAGAATCAACTGGATTCTGATTGTCACTCATATTGTTTCGCCTCTGTTGTGTACAGGCTTCATTACATTATGAACAAATCTCAGTCGGGCAGCACTAACCTGGATGCTGGTGGAGAAACAAACTATTGATCCTCCAATTTAACTTTTGAATAGAATTGTCATCAATCTTCAATGTGGTCGGTAGTGTGGGCGAGCGGTCCAAGGTGCTGGAATAATGGTTGAGGTTCTTCTGACGCGTGGGTTCACCAACACGGTGCCCGCGGGCACCAGGTCGCCCGTGAGGACCGCATGAGTCGCCCGCAGGACTGTTCTAAAATTAGCTCAAATAGCGGCACTTGTCAGTGAGCTGCATCTATTTATTTTACAGTCAAACCTCGGTTTTCGAACGTCTTGGTTCTCGAACAAATCGGAATTCGAACAAAAAATTCGAGATTTTTTGCTTCGGTTGTCGAACAAAATTCGGAACCTCGCGAGATGAGCCGGGAGAACCCGAGAAAACCCGGCCGCGCGGCCCGGATGGCGACTGACTCCGTTGTTATTGTATTTTTGTTACTTTGAGGATTGTATTAACCCCTAATCATGCCTCCAAAGAAAGCAAGTGGGAGCAGTAAAGCCATCCTAAAACACAAAGACGCTCTTAAAGCAATGCGACAGTGAGCGCTCGGCGCGCTGCGGTTGCGCGATCGGAACAAATTAAGTTCCCTGCGCACTGAGGTCCACTTAAATCTTGGAAAGTAAATCAGGACTTTAAAAATAGTTTCTAAATTTTAGCGACGGCTCTGTCACAATAATGCGACCAGCGAGGTGCAGTTGCGCGGTCGGCGACGCGCTACGGTTGCGCGTTCGGTGGTGCGCTGCAGTTGCGTGATCGGACAAAATTAAGCTCCCTGCGCACTTAGGTCCACTTAAATTTTGGAAAGTACATCAGGACTTTAAAAATATTTTCTAAATTTCAGCAACGGCTCTGTCGCAATAATGCGACCATCGCGGTGCAGTTGCACGGTAGGCGACGCGCTACGGTTGCGCGTTCGGCGGTGCGCTGCAGTTGCGCGATCGGACGAATATGCGCAAATGAAAAAATGCTTAAAAAAGGCGTTTTTTGTTGTTGTCTTGAAACGGATTAAAAAATGTTCCATTATTTGTAATGGGAAAAATAGATTCGGAAATCGACCGATTCGCTTCTCGAAACACCTTCTGGAACGGATTGTGGTCAAAAACCAAGGTTTGACTGTATTTTTGCTATTCTTGTTAAAATCACACACGTGAAATGGAAATGACAATAATAACACATAGTGAAAGCCAAATTGAGCAAATTGGCTATTTCAGAAGTGTGTGTCAAACTGGTAGCCCTTTGCCTTAATCAGTACCCAGGTAGCTCTCGGTTTAAGAAAGGTTGGTGACCCCTGCTCTAGTCTATCTTTTGAGGTCTTCAATAAACCCTGGTCCAAGCTGCATTTGGTCGCCCAGCTCCATTCACTTCATGACAGCAACTTGCTATTTTTTTATCAGAAATCCTGCAAAGTTCTTTGCGAAATATCAATCTTTGCCTATCATGTTCATCGGGACTACCCATTTAATAGGTACCTACACTGTAGACGTCTATTTTAGGTCTATATATAGACGTAATTTAGACGTCTATAAAATAACCTAAAATAGACGTCTATCAGGCGACAGAAATAACCAATTCACATGAACGGATCAATATGCTTGTTAAACACAAATCCAAACAACTTCTGTACATTATTTATAAAACTTACAGCTGAATCAGACATTAAAATTTCGAAATATGATCATATTTAATGTTTTTAATTTAGACGTCTATTTTAGGTCTATACCGTGACCAATTTTAGACGTCTAAATTAGGTCTTTACGAGACCAGACGTCTATGGCTGACAGGGTTATTATTATTATTATTATTATTTTAATAAATATCCATCCATCCATTATCTGTACCGCTTGTCCCCACGGGGGTCACAGGCGTGCTGGAGCCTAACCCAGCAGTCATCGGGCAGTAGGCGGGGGACACCCTGAACTGGTCGCCAGCCAATCGCAGGGCACACAGAGACGAACAACCATTCACACTCGCACTCACACCTAGGGACAATTTGGAGTGCTCAATTGGCCTACCAAGAATGTTTTTGGGATGTGGGAGGAAACCGGAGTGCCCGGAGAAAACCCTGACGCGAGAACATGCAAACTCCACACAGGCGGTGGAATCGAACCCGCACCCTCCTAACTGTGAGGCGGTCGTGTTAACCAGTGCTCCACCGAGCCGCAATTTTTTTCATGTTTATAATCATGTTTAATAATGAAATATAAATAATAATGTTTTAATAAACATTTATGTTAAAACTTGTCTGGTGTTTTATTCCTTGTTTTTATATTTGCCAAACAAAACATACAAATCAGACATTTGGTTAACTGCTTTATATGACATATATAGTAAATATATTATATTGTGAGGCAGTGTCGGCTCTACGCAGGGGCAAGAGGGGGCAACGCCCCCTCAAACAGATGTCCTGCCCCCTCGAATCAAACTTTTAGAAGTGAAAAATCCGCTGATAGAAACACACGTTAATCAGCCCCCTCTCTTCTCTCATGTCGGTGCAGTGTGTGTCCTCACACAGCCTGCTGTCAGGACTCCGCGCCCCTCCGTAAACATCCAATCACTGTGAGTATGCAAATGAGGCAAGAAGCAGCCAGCGAGTGTCAAGTTACAGTCAGCGCGGTAGGAGTTGGAAGAAGCAGTAAAAACTCCACCAAACTCGTCGTACTGACCCGTGATATAACTAATGATTAACGACAACTCAAATAATAGTTAATATAACATTCATATTATATGTTCCCCCCCCCTGAGAGATTGCCACCTTATTGTGGTCAGGGGGTTTGCGTGCCTCAGTGACCCTAAGAGCAATACCAGCAGAAGCTTTAATCTTCAGGTGGGACACCCAAGCTGGACAGGTCTTAGTGTAGAGGCCTGACAGAGTGCAATCCACTTCTCCAGGTTGAGATCTGGACACACAGCTAACAACTGCCGTGACGAAAACACTAACCGTGTTAAAAATGTGTAAAAAAAAAAAAAAAAAAAAAAGAACATGCCACCTTCACGTTTCTGACTGCCCCCTCTTATGTGCATTCCTAGAACCGGCCCTGTTGTGAGGTGTATTTCTTAGTTGTGTGTGTTATTGAAAGTAAAAAACAAACGGATCAGTGGGGGGACGATTCGTTGAACGATTCGTTTGAACGAATCTTTTGAGTGAACTGATTCTAAAGATTCCGTTCACTTAAAAGAACTGGAATGCACATCACTAGCTTGAACGCCTTCTGGCTAGTGTTGGGTCGTTCATGAACAATTTGTTCCAAAGAATGAATGTTTCCAGTGAACGTGAGTGAACGGATCACTACCTGAAATAATTCGTTCTTTTTTCAGTTCATATGACTTCAACCAACACGCAATAACGTAACTTATCCAACACAGTAGGTGTCGGTAATGCGCATTGAAGCTGGTGCCACCCTGCCGTAAAACAAAACGAAGAAAAACGACATAACTTCCCGTTCACAAACGAGTCAGTGACTGAAGTGACCTGCATTTCTCGTTCATCAACCTAACGGATCAGTGAGAGAACGAGTCAGTGAGTGAGTGAGTGAATTGCCTTTCCCGTTCATTGCGAGAACGGATCAGTGAGTGAACGAGTCAGTGAGTGTACTGCCTTCCCGTGCATCAACGGATCAGTCAGTGAACGTGTTGCGTCTCCTGGTGTGAACAATTCAGTGAGTGAACGTGAACTATGTAAGCCAGTTAAAAATCAGTGAATATAGTTTATGATTTGCCAAGGAAAGAAAAAAACACTCACTGAAACATCACTTCTTTCGTGCTCGTTTTCTCCAAGCTATGGGCTTATGTGCAAGCGCATGAAGAGACAGCGGGGAGATTATGTTTCTCTTTGGGAAATCTTTATTTTAAAATATTACCGTGATTTTCCATGCATAATGCGCAAAGTTTAAGTAATTTATTGTCCTAAAATCTGGGGTGCGCATTATGCATGGGTACAACAATTTTTTAAGAAAATCTCCCTCGAAATAAAACTTGAAATCACACCTTTCTTCTTGTTTGTTCTCAATCGCGCATCGCATTCAGCCATCCTGCCCAACACACTTAGTAAAATTCATAATTGACGACACATCGTTTGATGCGATGGTGCAATCCTTGATGGTGTGTTATTGTCAAATATTGTTTGTTTTTTAATCTCCATCGCAAACCGGATATCATACGGATGCGCAAGACACGTCAGCTATATAAAGAGCGAGAGTTCAGTTCTCTCCCTAAATGCGCATTACAGGTAATATTTTATTTCACAACACTTTGCCTTGTTCCTTTCTTCTCTGCTGTTCACTTCAAACACGCTCCATACGAACACAATGCTCTCGTATCAGACGCTTGCTCGATCACCTGCTCGTTTGCTGTCACAATGTACCCTACACAAATCCGAAACATTTCTTCGCTATCGAGTTTGCTAGCGCATGCGCAGTGATACTGACCGGCAGAATAACATCCGGTTGTTCCCGAAGATGATCTTTTTTCTGAAATAATTTTACGTTTACGGACTTAAGTAAGAGTCAAAATTTGGGTGCGTATTATACATGGGTACAGCCTTTTTTCCAGCATCGACATGCCATTTTTAGGGTGCGTATTATGCACGGGGGCGTATTTTACATGGAAAATTACGGTAATTATCGTGGTGATTGCCGGAGAGCAGTAACTTAACTGGTTCCGTCACGAAAGCCACCTCGCCGATCAGACGGCCATCAATGGCACGTGCGGGAATGGACGAGCTCAGAGGCAGGAAGTCAATACCCCACTGACGTGCCAGGCTAATGTCCATGATGTTCCCCTCCGCCCCGTAATCCACCAAGGCTGCCACGTTATGGTCGCCTGCCGCAAGCTGGACACGTGCCTGTAGCGTGAGCGTGCTGGGAGAGCTGGTGCTGGTCGAGCTCACGCGGATCCCCCGACGCCGCGTGAGCTCCGGCCTTTTAACGGGCACCCCGCCACCCGATGACCCCCCTCCCCACAGTTAAAACACAAGCCCAGTGAGAGGCGTCGACGGTGCTCCTCTGAGGGAACCCGAGCCCTTCCCAGATTCATGGGCTCGGCGGGTGGTGTGGTTGGCGGGTCCCCAGCAGACGGAGGAAGGTGACCACGCGGGTTCCGCAGGGACCTCCGCTCCCGATCGCGCCGCCGCGTCCGGATCCGCCGGTCGGGCCGCCAAGTCCATCGCGCCCTTCAGGGTTCGCAGGCGATCGTAGGAAACTAGTTCGTCTTTCATGTACTCAGCGAGGCCGTTGAGGGATGTGCTAACGAGCGCCGGCGTGTTCCATCCGCTGCTGCCGGCCAACGTCTGGAACTTAAGTGCGTACTCCGCGACCGATCAGCTACCTTGACGCAGCGTCGCCAGTTCCTCGGCGGCGTCTTCGGCGGCGGAGCCCAGGTCGAATAGGCAGAGCAATTCCCCGCGAAGGCGTCGAACGAATCGCAAGCCGGGGCCATCCTTTCGTATTCGGCCAGACCCCACAGCCACGCCTCGCCCGTGAGGTGGGTTAGGACGAACCCGACCTTGGCAGATTCCGACGCAAACGTGACGGGCTGGAGGCTGAACATTATACGGCAGTTAGTCACGAATGCCCTCACGTGCTTGGGATCTCCGTTAAACTTCTTGATGTTGCCGAGGCGGGGCTCCGGGACGTACACGAGCCTCCTGGCCTCGGCAGACGGGCGGTGCGGGGGTGCCGTGACAGCTGGTGACGCAGCCACCGACAGTCTCTGGAGGGCTTGGGCCATCTCCTGCTGCTGTAGCTGTTGTTGTTGACCAACCTCTATCAGATTCCGGATGTCGGCGGACAGGCTGCTGATGGCGGTCTCGGCTCGCTCCAGTCGGCTCAATGCCGTCTCGTCGTTCGCTGGCTGCATTGCGTTGGTCAGTCTGTACTGTAAGGCAGTGGTCCCCAACCTTTTTTGCACCACGGACCGGTTACGTGTCAGAAATATTTTCGCGGACCGGCCTTTATATAAATAAATATATTTATATATTTATTATTTAAATATTTATATATATAAATAGGATGAAATAAAATGATACGACTGGCATAAAAACAAATATAAACCACATAAAAATAAAACGTTGAATTAGTGGGAGCGCCGAGCTCTTTTCTCAGAAATGAGCCGTTCCCATCTAGGCGTAATCGGAGACAATGACACCCGAAGTGGTTAAGGTTTGTCTTTAAATGCAGGATGCTTGGTCTCCATGTGCCGAAGCAGATTTGAAGGCTTCATTGCCTCGTTAGCTAGCCTTTCGCCACATATGCGGAGTGCACTTGGCGCGTCAGAGTCACCTGTGGCGATAAATCCATATTTTAAGTAGGACTCCAGAAATGTTCTTTTAAATGCAGCTTTCCTTTTCTTAGAAGTCGTAGCCTCTTCTTCTTCAGTGTCCTCATTGGACGTTTTTCCCTTTCCGAAGAAGCTTTCCAAACTTCTCTGTTTCTTGCTCATTTTTGCTTGCCTCGCGGGCTTGACTGTGGTGACATGTCACGCGACCGAGACGAGCGCCCTGTGTCAAGAGTCCTTATTTTTCAGATGCACCGACAGATGTAATTGGGAGAGATTCGCCAAATTTTTTATATTTTTCAAAATAAATTCTTACTCATTTTTGCTAGCTTTGCGGGCTCGACTGGGGAAACATGTCACGTGACCGGGACGAGCGTCTTAACCTGAATGAATTGATCGTCAATGAAAAAAAAAAAATATATATATATATATATATATATATATTTTGTTTTTCCTGTGCGGCTTGGCGGCCCGGTACCAAGTGACTGAAGGAATAGGGTCAAAAGACACAAAACCCGCCTAGCCACAATAACAGATACGCTCACATCTCTTTGGATAAAGTATATAAGCAGACAAGTATATTCATGGAATCAACAAATAAAGCAGACATAACTACACATTCTTTGATATAAGATAATAACAGAGGTTGCTACAACTTCATGATTCAATATGTATTTCTGTGCACTGCAACATAAATGTCTTTTGATATGTTGCTTACATAGCTTAATGGCCCTTAAGGAACTGTGTAATGCATGCCTGATGTTTGTTCTCTAAATCATGGACACGGCCAGAGTCGTCTTGACCGTACAGTACTTGATTATATCTTGTGTTTTGATTAAACGTCATATGTCGCCTAATGCGAGACGCCAGCTTTTCGATTACTACTGAACGCTCTGCACAGAGGGAAATGTTTTGCCTAACAAAGATAAGATATGGTGGGAAGCATGATTAAACTAAGAATATAATGATGTGAGCAAAGACATGGATTAATGATGTTACAGCCAAAAAGCTCACATAAATTCGTACAAAATGACAATGAGGTACGACAGTATATGTGCAAGGAATGGAGCAGAATGTTTACAGGAAGGTCACTTGGAGATAAAACCAGCTGGTGCCAGAAGGAGACAGCCAAGGACTCGGCCAAAGATGATCCCCAAGGCCGAAAGACAGGATGGAAGACGGCAGCCCCCACACACACACCGAATCGTCCATACCAGCACCCACTCCGATGGAATCAAACTCTACTGCGAACTCGCCCCACCCCAACGACTCATCACCCATCAAACGCGCCCCACACCGGCATGAGCAACTGAATATAAGCAGACCAAAGAACCTTGAACGTTGCCTTTTCTGAATGGAGACTTTCTGCTCTTGAAAGGCCCAGCGCTGTATTGTACTTTCCTGAAAACAGAGCTTTCTTAACAAGAATTATGATTGAACTCAACCAACCTGTGTAAGTCTAATTTCTGCTTCAGTGTCTTTGCATGTTCCTAAATCTGAAGAAATTAAACGAGCACGCAGTGAGTAAATTGGATAACAGGTGATTGGCAATGGCTTTTGCCGTGAGGCGCAGATAGCGCTCCCTAAATTGTGGACCAAATCCAACAAGTGACCCACGGACCGGTACCGGTCCGCGGCCCGGTGGTTGGGGACCACTGCTGTAAGGGATCAGACAGTACAGCCAAGTGCGTAGCGACAGAGACTTTATTGTGGAGGGGGAAGATGGGAACAGCTGGCGCTGGAGCGGCGATCTGGCTGGGGTGGACAACCAATTCTGCGGGATTTCCGAATTGTTAAGCGAGTCAGTTTCTCAGGGACTGATGAGCGACTGATGGTCCTGTCACGGGTGGCGCACGTCATTTTATGTGGCCCGCGAAGACAAATTGCATGTGTATCAAATTCGTGTGTCATTACTAGAATTGCAAATTGTCTTCACTTTTAATAATATCTTTTTTTTTTAAATATTTGAGCATTTTTTACTCGTCTGATTTGAAAACAAGTTATTTGTCAGTTTGTTTTATAGCTTTTACTGTATATAATATGAGGTGCTCATACATTTATTTGGGTTGACAGTCATAATGAAAGGGGGGGGGGGGCGAACGATTCTTTTGAACGATTCTTTTTGAGTGAACTGATTCTAAAGATTCTGTTCACTCAAAAAAACTGGAATGCACATCACTACTTCACTCATGACGTCATCACGCAGCCAAATCAATATCAACATTTAACATAAAGATCCTGAAAATACATAGATTGTAAATTCTGTTACACTCGAGTGTAGAGTTGTAGCCTTAAACTGTTTTCCTGATTTGGAGGTGTTTTAGAGTAGATGCTTTTGTCGACCTTGTCGTCGTCCTGTATCCAGTCCAAACATCACTACAGCGGCTGCCGTTGCAATTTGCTAAAACTTCAGCCTTTGATCCTGCGGGGGAAATTCGACATGCAGTAGGAGGCGGTAGTGAGCAGCACGTCGCCCTGCCTCAGTTTTCGCCTCGCGAGATTTGGCGAGTTTGTCCTTGCTGCTCGCAGGCTCTGGAGCAATGGGCTACTGGGACGTTCCAGAGGGCACAGACTGCGTGCAAAAAACATGGATCACAACCAAGCTGGCCACCACTATGGGTGAATATTGCTGCACACAGTTAACCGTCTGCGTGAAACTCGACGTGCCGAAAGTCGCTGAGCAGCGAACGCCGCCGAGTCACTTCCCGTTGTCGTTGCTAAAGCTGTTGTGTTTGCGATGTGTGATTAATTGAAATCAAAGAGGTGGGTAAAGTACTTGAACTCAGATACAATTGCAAGTACTAATCGGAGTTTTAATCGTTTTTATTTCTTTTCGAGCTTTGATTATTTTATAAAAAATAATCCGTTTTTGTGCAATAAGGTTAGGTCGTATACTATTCTTTCTACAGAGGTACCGCAACACCGAAATAAATTCATTTAAAATAAAGCCCTTTAGGTCATGTATGGTATTTGCAAAGATGAAGGACATTTTCACTATGATGATAGTTACTTTAACACAAGTCAGATAAGTCGTATCTATTTTAGTTTTGATATGCGTCACTGGTAAAAAAAATTTTTTTATATTTGTTTAGTTATTATGTTGCGTTTTCATGAGCTCGTCTCGATAACTTTTGCATCGCCAGAGGTATGAAACCTCGCTTGTATGTATGTCAGGTGCTGGTGTCTAATGCTCCCGGGCTGGCCTCTGTCCCTCTTATTGTTGATACCCAATCGATTTCAATCAATCAGTCCACATCTCAGATGAGGTTGACTCGACCAACAAGTACAAAGTGACTCAAGTTTGGACACCCAGAATGTGGACTCTTTCTTCATGTATTGTACAAGTGCAAAGTATTTGCCTGGAGAAAACCCACGCGGACACGGGGAGAACATGCAAACTCCACACAGGGAGGGCCAGAGGTGGAATTGAACCTGCACCCTCCTAACTGTGAGGCAGATGTGCTAACCAGTGCGCCAATGAGCCACCAATGAAAATATGTCATTATTAAAATGTGTAATTATCAGTGATATGCAGTGAGGTTCATGACTGGGGAGGCACTGACGTCACGCCACTACCACCCCCCCCCCCCCCCCCCCCCCCCCCCCGGTAAAATTTGTCCGGCACCTAACCGTGTCAAAAAAAAGGTTGGGGAACGCTGCTCTAGTGTGGCTTATTCATTATTTAATTTGAACTATTTTAATTATAATTTAATTAATTTAATTTGAGCTCAGTGGCCTAGTGGTAGAGTGTCCGCCCTGAGACTGGAAGGTTGTGGGTTCAAACCCCGGCCGGGTCATACCAAAGACTATAAAAATGGGACCCATTGCCTCCCTGCTTGGCACTCAGCATTAAGGGTTGGAATTGGGGGGTTAGATCACCAACTGATTCCCGAGCGCGGCACCGCTGCTGCTCACTGCTCCCCTCTCCCCCAGGGGATGGATTAAAATCACACGGGGATGGGTTAAATGCAGAGGACAAATTTCACCACACCCAGGTGTGTGTGTGACGATCATTGGGACTTTAATCTTTTTTTAATCTTTTTTAAAATCTCATATCAGCAGTCTTCACACATAAAAACACGAATTGTCTTCAGTTTTAAAATAACTATAAAAATTCAGCAATTGTGGTTCAAAATGATACAAAACTATTGAAATTAAAAGGAAAATGACTATAATAAAAACAATTGAATTTGTTTTTCCCCTTTTCATGATGGCAGGGGAGGCGTTTACCCTCGTAATTATGTATCAGGATGCCTT